>NC_053123.1:12067433-12222433 GCF_010015445.1 Perca fluviatilis
TTAGTGGAAAAACAATAGTGGTTAAATAGACAAATCTAATGGTTACATTTCACATGAGATATGCTATGATTTGTCTGCTAGAATTGAAAGTACTGTTGTGACACAGTCAATAAATCAGTCAATCAATACATTTTTATTTGTGACATGAAATGGTACGAGGTATAATTCCAGGAAAATGTTATCCCATCAGCTCCTTCAACTAGCGCATGATTCGTTATGAAGCAGAATGTGGCCGTCAGATCGGCACACAGAAAAAGAGTCACGCGGTTGAACGATATCGGCACTCCAAGATCCAGCCAAGCCTCGGCAAAAGGACACCACAGCTCCCGACATCCTGCTGGAAACCGACGCAAGGACGACGCTCATCTTACCGTCTGACGCCTGCACACTGGCAGAAAGGATGCCCAGCAGAGAAGTTGCAGTCGGTGTTTAATTCCTCCACATTTGCCTCGGTGCCCCTCTGATGTAGGGATGTTCAGAGTTCTTTATTGTCTCTCGAGGGGAAATTTGATTTGCAGTTGGAGGTACACAAAACAACAACACAATAAACAAGGCATAACACATTTTAGCAGCACACAGCCAACAGATTGATTAAGAACAATTTAATCACTTAAAAAGTGGACAGTGTCAATTAAAATCCCTTGAGATTGTCTGGGAAAGTGTTATTTCACTTTGTGTCACTGAGAAGGCCCAAGTGGCACTAATAAAAACTGTGCATTCAAGAGTTGTGCAAGGGAACAGCTTTAATTGCACAAGGAACAAAAGAAAATGTGTACCAGTTTGTTTTTGCTCTAGGGAGCCTATATCTCCACCAAGAGGGAAGAGGAATGAATCCAAGAGTGGGTGGTCAGAGCTTGACAAGATTGACCGTGCCTTCTGCAAAACTGGTCTGTCAAATATCTTTGTTAGAGATGGATGCAGAGATGGTCTTGGTTGTCAGGATTGTAGCCATATTTTGTAGCTGTTGCCACCGTAATGCCAATAGATGGCTGAGGATCGCCTTAACCAATTGCGGTCGTGTTAAAATGAATTTCCATGTCTGCAGTTAAAGTGCTCATATTATTCTTTTTGGCTTTTTCCCTTTCCTGTATTGTGTTATATATCTTTTTTGTGCATGTAATCTGTTTACAAAGTGAAAAAGCCCAAAGTCCACCCCAAAGGCAATTACCATCTCCAACAGAAAACACTGTTCACAAACAGCTCTATTGTAGTCCAGCCTTTACTTCCGTGACAAACGTGCGTCACTTTGTAACACACGTTATAATGCTCGCCTAGCTGCTAGCATGCCACACCCTCATACTCTGCTTCTAACTGGCTTGTAGTCCTTACCTAGCTACTGCGTATGTGTGACTCCCAACAAAGATGGTACAGAAGTGAGATGTCTCACTGTAGCTAAAACTGAGAGCTCAACACACAGGGTGAAAAGAGGAGCTGCAGCAATGTGTAGTACAACAAAAATATGGTTTAAAAAATAAAATTTAATTATGTAAACCTATTCTGATATAACCTCTAAATACAATTCTGAACCTGAAAATGAGCATAATATGAGCACTTGTTGATTGGAGACATTTTGTTGTTTAAGTGGCCAAGTGCATCTGTGACTACCAATTTGTGCATCTACAGTCTATCTTTTACAATAATTATTGTTTCAGTTTTTGTTCTCTGTGATGCAATCAGGGTCTTGACCAGGTTGCATGTTACCAGGTGTTGAAGAAGATCACAAAGCCAACCCACTGTCTCAATAGGTTTTAGTTCAGTTGTGAACCTTATCCCACTTAGACATAGAAAAGGAGAAAGCAACATAAAATGAAATCCCTGGCAAGCTTTTGAGATGTGGATTTTTGTACGAGGAGCGAAGAGAACTTGTCATGAATGACCTATCGCATTGATTTTAAATTGTGACTAGCACATGAATTAGATTATTTCTGTTGGCAGCAGAGCACGTAGCAGGAAAAACCTCATAACACACTTGGTAGTAGAAGGAATACACTGGATCACTTTTGTTTTGGTAGATGTTAAAAATGACATTCACTAAAGTGAAGTCCATTCATGCTCTGAACATATACTGTGGGTGTAGTGTACGTAAAAACAAAAGAGAGAAAAATAATAGAAGGTGCGCCTTCTGCACCTCTTGATGTGGTGAACATGCTGTGCTCGCGCTGTTGTTTATTTGGTTGTCATGACTTTGTGAGTGATTGACATCCTGTCACTGTTCCAGTTGCTCATCCTCAAAGAGGAGAGAGAGCGGACAGCTCTGCAGAGTTGTGTAACTGCGACTTCATGACATTTCATAACATTATGAAGCATTTTGCACAACGGGCTCTAGGACAAGAAATATATACAACGAAAACACTGCTATCCTCGGTTTGGAATTAGTCGGGATAGTCTAAATGGCAAATTGTTCCTCAGCACTATACACATTAGTTTTTATATATACGTGTGTGTGTGTGTGTGTGTGTGTGTATATTGTATATATATATATACATACATACATACATACATACATACAGGTATATATATATACATACATACATATAGGTATATATACATACATACATATAGGTATATATATATACATACATACATATAGGTATATATACATACATACATATAGGTATATATACATACATACACATACATACACACACATATATATATACATACATACACACACATATATACATACACACACACACACACACACACACACACACATATACATATATATATACATACATATATATGTGTGTATATATGTATATATATATTGTGTGTATGTATATGTGTGTGTCTATGTCTATATGTAAGTGTAGATATATCTGTGTGTGTGTGTGTATGTATGTGTGTGTGTATATATGTATGTGTGTATGTATATATATATGTATATATATATATATATATGTATATATATATGTATATGTATGTATGTGTATATATATATATATGTGTATATATATATATATGTGTGTATATGTGTGTGTGTATATGTATATATATGTGTGTGTATATATGTGTGTGTGTGTGTGTGTGTACATATATATATATATATATATATATATATATATATAATCTCTAATCTCTAAAATGACCATAAAGTTGAATCGGTGTCAACAAAAACTGAACATTATAACTTACATTAAGGTATGATTTATTGCTGGATTGTTGTATTAGACTGCATTAGTTTGAGCTAGATGTACCTAATAAACTGGCATAAACAGATGAAAGGAAAATTGAATTTCTGTGTTAATGCCATTACGACAGATTCTTTCTCATCAGCTATATCTGTCATTATCAGTAAACTGTGTGCGTAATGCAAATTGAAACCGAGCTTTCTCTTCATCAGGGTGCATCCTACAGCCACAAAATATATTGTATCACCGCCCTCGTGCACTTAAATTCACCCACACTTGCATTGCATTAATACCTCCTACATGTGATAATGGATTTATCTCTATTGAATGTTTCTCTTTTTCAGCAACTCTAGTAGACCTACAAATGCTTTGGGTTTCAGTTAACATGTCAGAGAGAATCCGCAGTATAATTTTTTGTGTGGAAACATGACATTCAGGGGGCGTTAAAAAAAACCTCTTGGTTTTTTCTTAAAGGTGTCATTGCTCAACATGGTTGGCTTGACTGTGAAAGTGCACTGGAAACAAGAAGTAGGATAATGTCCTCCTGAGGTGTGGTGGTGTGTAGTCTCTATTTACCTGACCGACGCTCTGCTCCGCCCCCATTGCCCACATGAATGTGTACTGTATGACACCGGCCTCCCACTCACTCCCACAGTCTCGCTCTCTTCAAACACACACATACACACACGCAGCAGTAGCAGCAGATTTCCGGCCCCACTCTCACACTTTTTGCCTCACACCTACTCAAATTTTACAGATTCTTGACACCTCGGACAGAGCAAGTCTTTAAAAAAAAAAAAAGGTGAGAATCTAGTCAAATATATTATCAGCTATCTGCATCCAATAATTAACCTTTTGCTCATAACATTTTATGTAATCACTCAAAATCACCAAATATGATTCAAAGCATATATCCTATATTCCATATATTATATCTTCTTTAAACTGTATAACCTTTACTGTGCTCCTTCTAACACATTTAATATTAAATCATTGTTTACAATCAATGACGTGATGTTAGGAGAAAGGCGGCTCAGCCAATGGATAACCCTAACTAGGGGTGCACCGAGCCGATATTAAGATCGGATATCGGTCCTGATATTGACAAAATAGCTGGATCGGGAAAAATTAACAGATCCACGGGCGATCCAGTTTTGATAGTTTTTTTTCCCCCTCTGTCGCACGTGTGTCACATGCTGGAAGAGTTGAGTGTACAAATAAATAAGAATTCAATACATTACATCTATGTTAATTTGTCTTAGTTACGAAAATAATGTTTAGTTAGGAATGTCTGGTGCCTTTAGTCTCTTCCACATGGTAGAAGGAAGGTATAAGGCGGAAGCTACACAGTGTATTATTAATTCTACAACGGTATCGGATTGGTATTGGGTATCGTCAGATACACAAAGCCCAGGCAGCGGTATCGGGACTGAAAAAGTCAGATCGGTGCATCCCTAACCCTAACCTGAAACAAGCAGGAGGGCCTTGAATGTTTGTACTGTAGGCAGAGCTGCAGGTCATTCAGGAAGCCCTGGATGTGTAATTTCATTGAAGACAGGAAATGCATTGGAGATGGCACAACTAACTTTATGGATTAAAGCGTATGGTGTTTCTGGGAAAAAACAATCTAAATAGTTTTTTATTTGTGTTATTTACAGTGTTTATTTTTGTTTCCCCTGATTGCCAAGACTTGGCAGAACAATTTTCAATTCGCCAGAAGTCTTGTTCATTATTGTTCTCTGTTTGATTTTAATACATTTCTCCGAGATGTCTGTACAAACAATTACATAACAATTTATACATTCATCTTTGTTATGACTATAAAGACATGAATGATTCATGCGACATCCCTGCAGCATACATATCCTGATAGCCCAGGTTGTCCTGATGTCTGTAATTTGATTGTGCATTACAGGGTTAAGGTTATACAAGCATTATTACACAAGGAGATCAGGCGATCCAAAGATTGGAAAAAATGGCTTAGCACTCCCACTGCCAGCTCTTGGTCACAAAACAACAGACGTACATTTTTTAGATTGCAAATTAGTTGTATAAAAACAATGGAGCAGATGAAAGTGTGCTTGTTAGATACCTAAGACGTGACACAATCACCTCAACTGGCAAATGTTTTTTTTTTTTTCAACTTTTTTTTATTTTAATTTCAGAATAAATGACATACAGCAGAGGCCATGGTGAACGAAGCATAGCTGAAACAGTATGTCAAGTCCCCTCAAGTCCCTTACCCACCTGCAACCCAACCCAGATCAGGTCCAGACCAGACGGGGACAAAAAACACAGATGCGTTCTCACTTTTTATTCCGCGTTTAGACGTGCGTTATGGGGGGGAAATCTGCGTGCATATGGTGACGCAAAAGTGTGTGAAATGTAATCCACCAAGTCTGGGTGCCTGCATAGAACCTTCCTTCTACTTGTCTCCCTCTCCTCCTCCTCTCTCTCTCCCTCTCCTCTCCCTAGTAGCGTGAAGCAAACAACAAAAGCTGACAATTTTGTCTGGACAGACGAGGAGGTGGAGTTATTGCTCCAAACAATGCACGCACGCACGCACGCACGCACGCACGCACTTTTATAGCCGTGCCCCAGAAGGTGATTTATAAGGGCAGGGTCATGCCACATATTAAAACCTGAACATGTTGACTGGAACCGTACAACAACCGATATGGCACAGAACCCCCCAGCTGGAACATGCTTGTAAATACATTCCTAACAGACGGAGAACAAATTAGCTTACACTCGCACAGTGCGTTTTTACCCTTTAGACGGGAATGCGACGGTGGAACGTTTTTAAGATTTCCACTCTGGAGGGTGGTTTCACTTTTTTGTGTTTTTAAGCCCCAAAAATGCTGTCGCCGACTAAACGAAAGGCACATCTGATCAAATATTTTGTCGTTTTCACCCACGAGCGTATTTGTGTTCTAGGAAAGTTCTAGGAAAGGGGTGGCAAAGTTTTTTTTTTTCTTCACAAATTCCAGCAAACTTTTTACAACTTGTTTATTTACCAGTTATTTGAAAAAAAAAAATCATAAAATACATTCTACTTAAATATTATTGTAGCTGAACTTGTGCTGAATAAAAAAAAAAGTAATTGTACTTTGAAAATATTGCTTACATTTGTTTAAATTGACAACAATATCGGAGCATGTTAAAATCATCAGTGGGCCTAAAATACCCTCAGACCCTGTAGGGTTAAATTGTTTCCATGCCAAACAAGGCACAAGTATTTCTTCTTACTTAACCCCCCAGAATGGGCTCAGCCAGCTCTAGCCATGTCCATTTGTTTTATGTCTGTCCATTTAAAATGTGTAATCCAGCCAGCCATGCATATTCTAATCCCTATTATACAAACATTTCAGAGTCTGTATAATCCATGCCTGAGCATATTCAATGAGCCAACAATATAGAGAGGTTGCTAATGGTGACCACTGATGATTGATATGTATGTGAATGGTGTCTGACATGGCTTTTGTACTGTAAGGCTGCTAGCTAAATGTTCCTCCATTATTTCCTCCCCTCGTTCTGCTTTGTTCCGGCAAGATCCAGGTATTGATTAAGAGGTTGCTAAGCAACAGGCGTAGTTGCCACAGAAGCATGCAGGGGAGAACAGAAAGACAGATAATGTTCTGCTCTGTTACTGTATGGTTTTCCTTCAGCTGTCTCTGTGAGGCTTTTCACTAAAACTTTGGAATCCTTGAGTCCTTTTGAAATGACTGAAACCCACACCTACAGAGTGTTTGCATTCATTTAGTCAATTTGTAAACTCTAGACTCCAGGAGTTACTTAGTGTTACTTAGTGTACTTAGAATACCTACTTTGACACTTTTTTGTTTTAAATACAAACATTCATTTAAAATTTGCAATGTCAGACTCTTAGCTATGTTAAACGTCAGACACTTAGCTAACCTGCTTTATCAGGACTGTGTGTTTGTGTTTGAACAAATTTGACTGACAGCGCTGGCAACACAAGCAAACAACCCCATGTCATCAGATTTTGGTGCTAAACTTTGATTGGTTCACGGAAAGATGCCCCTGCATAATTAAGCGTGTTACACTTTTGGATTAGTTGACGTCAGGCACTGCCAACGTGGCGATTACCGGAGCCAACGAGAGCTGACCATTTTTGAGCTTCATTTTGGCTCTTCAGAAACCTATGGGTGACGTCACGGAGACTATAGTATGTCCATATTTCATACAGAATTATATAATAATAAAATATAAATAAATAACCCAAACTATTCTAACTTTGTCAGAATATTTTTTTTTCATGTTGGACCTCCTCTCTAAGAGAGTATTTGAGAAAAAAGGTTTTCAGGGCCTTTTACAGATTATGCAGATTATGCCAGTAGCCTAAATAATTTTACTTTCAGATTCTGTTTTGGATGAATTTGTCCACTTTGGTGCTGTGTTTTTTTTTTTTCAATTGCAATGACAAAGCATTTTAAATTTGCTACCGCTCCTAGTCGTGCCTCTGACTAGCGTCTTTTCCATAGCAACTACTGAGCCATCTGCCATGCCGAACTGATTGAAAAACCAGGATTTCTTAGATATAAAGTTTAAACTGATGGTCCTAACATGTAGTATTGTTATATTATCTGGCAGACTCCTGTGTCTCTGTGTTGATAATAGCAGTAAGATAGTTTGCATTCACCTGTTTTTATGCACAATTTCAATTTTCACATTAAAAAAATTACAATTATTGTAAAAAGGTTCTTACGCTTGACTGAGTTGGGATCGATAAAAACAAAATGTGACGAAGTGCAACGGAAACCGACTTGGTGAATTAACCATGATGTATTTTTGTTTGTTTCAAAGGGATAAACTGCTGTTGTCCTGCTATGTTGTTATTTGAAATTCCTGTTGTGTAGTAGCATCAGGCCCAAAACCATTGGAACTGCTCAGACTGTTGGATCCTGTGCAGACTGTCGTAGGTGTTTTATTGAAGGAGCGTGGCTGGCTTAGCTTTGTAGGTTCATTCCAAAAGTGTGGCTCATGAATTGCTGAGGGTTTGAAGAGGAATGTCTCTTGACTGGATACCTCTTAAAAAGCATGACTTTGTAGTCAGACGACAATAACAACACATGCTTGCAGGACTATTTTCTATTTTTCATTCACAATGATTTAGCAGGCCCACAGAATGAATTGTTGGCACTCATCAGCTTTTAGCAGCTCCTCGTGCAGTACTGGAAGTTGTGCACTAATAGCTGTATGGTTGGGCTGCTTCCACGAGTGACGTCATGGAGCAGTTTTGCTGTTTTGTTCGAGTTAAAGCTGTGTTCTGCCAACGTTAATGTAATGGGAGGCTGTAAAAGTTCCTGCTGTCGGAGAGCTCAAGCCTTTTGGGCAAACTGACTGTTGGAGCTGTTTGAAGCTGTCGGCTCTCTCCTGTTGCACTGCTCTCTGCTCTTTCATAGCACCACCAGAATATACATGGGAAAAAAAAGCCATTCTCGAAATATGAGTATCAAAGGTATTGTTTGACATGAATTTCGAGCCACGCTGACACTTGTTTTGCAGCGTTTATTTTTCCCTTGAAATTCACTTGAGCTCCCCTCTTCTTATATTTATACAGTTCCACACATTGGAACACAGTTTCACACTGGCAGCAACACATGAGAGTACAAGAATACATTAGTTTTTAATGCTCTGATGTATTTGTCCATTGTACAGATTCTTATGTCTGTATTGTCAAACACAAATAACTATGTTGAATTAAAATATACGTAATGCCTGTTTAATTGCTCATAAGTCTAGAAGAAATAGTTCCAGTACAGCTTCATCTCCATAAACTCAGTTGCCCGTCTATTAGGTCCACCTAGCTAAATGTAGTCTAATATAACAGTGCTGCAATAAATCCTACCTTCATGAAGATTATAATTGAAACACTTTTGACAGAGGGATTGTATTATGAAGTCGGGAGAATTTGTCATAGGTATTACAACTACAACTACCAATTAAAACCAGTCTTTTACAATCTGGCACTGTAAAACTCCACTGGTGCATTTAAGTGTAAAGCATTTTGTTCAAAGGAACCTCGATAATAGGGGATACATATTTCTTCAATACATGAAGAAAATAGTCACATGTCGCCTAGAATCCCTGAAATATAGGAAATATGGATTTTCCGAGAGAGCTTGATTGTCTATTTAAATTGGGCAGGCAGATGGTTTGTTGCCGTTCTCTGGGCATAAACCCATCTTTCAATACGTAACAAATGTGCTATATTTTACCAGAACACAGTCTAAATTTGTGGATTCAAATTTGTTGTTTTGCACCCCACAGGTTCCTCCAAAAAAATGCAGATCTCACATTTGCTGTTCCCTGTAGTCACAATAAAGCAGAGGGCTGAATCACTGTGACTCAAGGCCTGCTATTCTTCTCAGAGATGCATGTTTGTTGTTGTCCAAGGTGAAAATGGGAGAGTGAGCCAGCTATTGTTTCTCTAAAGAAACGTCATCCGCGTTGTCATTTCTGTTTTGCTTCTTGAAATAAAGGTTTGTCCAACCCTGGTTTGTCCAACTATCATGTTATGCCATGTCAGTTAAAGTTATTTTTACCTTTTTTTTTTTTTTGAAGTCCTTTTAGACTTAAAACAAGGCAAGAAGAGCAAAGTCAGCCATAGGTTAAATGCTGTGATTTTACATTTTCCTCATAATTTCATCTGAATCTCTTCACTTGTAATTTCATAAGGCACTTGTATTACAGCTCACATTTAAGCAATCCGTCTTTTTGTATCGGAGAAAGTTGGACAGCTTGTTCTGTGTTTTATTTTCCTCCCATCACTACGTTATTTCAAATGAGAAATCCAATTTACTCTTAACAGCCCATTTCTGTATTTAACATCTTAGCTCGGCTTGACTGGACTCGGCCGCGGTGCCCCGTCCTCCTTTTTCCATTGCAGATTTAGTACCGCCTCGAGGCGAGCGTGGCTGGTCGTCATAGCGACGCTGAAGGAAACTGCCGTTACCTAACGCAACACACAGAACGTTGAAGTTGTGTTGTTTTTGACTCTGGGCATGTGGCTGTTACCACATGCAGACGTCAAATTTTGTTTCTAAAGAAGCTGGAGGCAGCAAAAAACCTGACCAGTCAGTAGTCTGCAGGTTTTCACGTCACCTTTGGGTATCGCCTCAGCTCGCTTGGAACCTCGATGGAGGGGATACTAAAAAAAGTACCTGTTAGCGAGTACCAGGTACTTTTTTTCATAATGGAAAAACAAAAAAGGAGAGTAGAGGCGAGTCGAGCAGGTACCACGTAATGGATAAAGTCAAGTGCAGTCATACACACTGATGCATTAATAAAAAGAATCACATTAACCTGAACTTGAACATTATTGTTGGACCAGTGCAAGGCTCTTTATTAAAAATGTAATTATAGCCAGTCAGTGTTGTCCACATCTGATATGATGGTGGTTGTTCCACGCAGGTCACATAGTCCATATGGTTGTATTACTTTTGTGTGAGATGTATGAGCAAGAAAATCATTTGTGATGTGTGGGAGGATTTTACTCAACAGTAACAAAACTTACTTCACTAAAAAAGCTGCTCACCCACCATTAGTCTGGCTGTGGAGAGTTGTTGCTTTGCATTGTCTAAATGAGGCCTGAGCTGAACATATCGTGCTCAGATTGTCGTGCCCCAGCACTCCCAAATAAAGTACTAGTGTCTTAAAGGAAAAAGAAAAAACTGTAATGTTGAAAAAAAATTGTAAAAACAAAATGTTATAAACAGTAGAAACAGGCACCATGTGAGCACAGTATATACAAAAAAAATTGACACAGAGCCAAGAAAGGGCCTCAAGACTGCAGTAACAAATAACCTTCCTTAGTTACTATATTGAACTAAAAAAAAAAAAAAAAGTTGAATTAATTAAAACTACATTGTGTAAGAATTTCTCCCATCTAGCGGTGAAATTTAATATGACAACCAACTGAATATTACTTTCTATCCCCTCCCATTCCGATCGCGTTAGAACTCCTACGGTGGCCGTAGTATTCCAAGAAGTACGACTTCGTCCGTGTGTGTTCCTTCCAGTGTAATAATAGTTTTACGTTATTTTGGTACCATTTCATTGCTAACATCAGCTATCAGGTTCCCAAACATATGCAAGCTAATGTTAGTAAAGTATCAGGGCTATCGTTATTCTGCATATTGTACGAGATTAATAGTGTACGGCAATGTTTACAGCGTAGGAGAGAAGCAACGGAGGTTTGTGTTTTTAATATATTGCTCTGAGTAGTATGAACAATCATGTCAATGAAACCGAAATGAGCTCTTAGTATCTCCATCGTTTACACGCAGCTGTCTGTGTTACAACTGCACATGACGTGAGTCGTGTGCCAGGGAAATCACGACACATGATTACATTTATGTTACAAGGTAGACAGTCCTTTTTCAACATTGACGCGTGGAAAAGTATCCTAGATGTCGTTCTAGAGTTATGCACTACCATGCTATAGTTAGCCAAGCAACTATAAAACTTTGAATTTACACAAATAGGCAGAATTACCTGTCGAGAAGAAAGCGGGCAACTTTGGCGTCCCTTTTTAAAATCCTTGCTCCTTATAAGCTCTTTCCATCTTAGAAAAGCCACTCCAATATTAACTTTGGTCTTGTTGCTTTGCCTGTCGCGTTGTTGTTTAAATTCTCTGTTTAACTTCCTTGGCGACTCTGTTACATGTCCTCGAGAATAGGCATGAATCTCCATCTTCAACCGGCTTTCAAATCTGCCGGCAGTCGCTGAGTAATCTTCTCCCCCTCCCTGGCATTCGTCACAGTGCCGCTGAGTGTAAAAGCACGAAACGCGGAGGTATGTCCCTCTTTGGCTAATGTATTTTAAAGATGGTAGAATACATTCGAGCGACTTGCTCGTATATATTCTGAATGATTCTGAATGGCCGATTCTACGCCTACGAGAATACTTTGAAGTAGAAATAATTACACATGAATAAGCACATATTTGTGAAAGAACAAAGGGTTTTCTGCTAAGAATCAACTCAAAAAATTACACAATGGAGCTTTAAATTACCAAAGATGAACTGGTACTTAGAGATCTTGGGGGGACATATCCGTACTTGATGTTTTCTAGCGATCAGGCTAATAAGTGTTGTGTCAGAGTCCTTTACACCTTCAAGACAGAAACAATTGGATAAAAACAATACTTCATTCATAACCTCACTCTTAAATATTGGCATTGATTTTAATGAATCAATTCACACAGATGCACATACTGTAACGCACACACCGTCACATGGACACACACCTGTCTGTTGCAGACTAAAATCTGGCTTCGCAGTACAGGCCTCTGCTCTGCCTTTTTTTACCACTTCTGTTGTCCTTTTTTAAATTGTTTTATCTTTAGAGATCTTTATTTATCGTAGAGCTTAAATGAATCTGCAACTATTTTGATCACTGATTGATCGTTTAATATTTCATACCAAAAGAGAGTTTCACCTTCTCAATGGCGAGGATTTGCTGCATTTGGGCGTTGGACTGACAAAACAAGGAATGTTGTGATATAATTTTCCACTAACATTTTATGGACCAAATTATGGATCAATAGATAGCATTTTAATTGTAGACTTTGTCAACATTATACTGGTAGTTGAATTTATTGTAATGTCGTAAGTTGTTTTAAGAATATGCTATGATCAAGGGTACATTTAAAATGGCCTTTTTTCTGTCCAATTTCAAGATACAGATTAAAGATTACTTGTTTGTAGAAAAATCCTGAAACAAGAGTAACTGCTCGTGGAACAAGCAGATTTATCTCACTTCACTGGCAGAATGGTTTCTGTTATTTCCCTTAGGGATGAATCTGAGCCCAAATGATCTTTTAAAAATTGTAAATGCTGTTTCATAGGCTTTCATACCTTGAGGAAAAAGTACAGTTCTTGGGGGAAACATTTTTTGAACGTTTGGTATGAAAGAGCTCAGATTTGTGTCAGCTTTCAATCTAAAAATACCTAAATACATTATTGCATGAAAAATAATTCTCTATACTCACTGTTTCATTGTGCCCACCCCTGCCTCATCTCTTTTTGTGTGACTCAATAATGGTTGCTGCTGCCTCTTTTGTCTGAGCTGAGAGTGGAAGTAGAAGGGGTCTGACCTCCCCTCCTCCTAATCTTCACCCTCTCTCTCTCTCTCTCTCTCTCTCCTCCTCCTCCTCCTCCTCCTCCTCCTTCTCCTCCTCCTCCTGCCATTAGCTCTCTTTCTGGAGTTGAAAGATAAAAATCTTAGCTATGTTAATCATTTTCTGGTCGAGTGGCACCACACAACTTAAGGCATTGCGATAAGGAGGGGTGTGTGTATGTGTGTATGTCAGAGAGAGAAAAAGAGCAGCCTGTCAACGTATGATGTACGAGTTCAGTTTGCCTGGCAACAGGTGAAAAGACTAAGATGAGACTGTTGATAGTATGGTTTGAGCTTTTCTCACCTCTGTCCTCTTTCTACCACCTGCACCTCCTGCATGCCTCATCATCCCAAGCTCCCCCTTTGATGAGGTGTGGATCACTTTGACCCTGCGACTAATAAGTAAAGCAGTAACTGTCATAAAAAATTCAAGAAGCCGATCTGCAATTAAAAAAACGGTTTGATGATGTTGAAAGTAAATGTGACATTTGAACAGCACAGATCCACTGGGTTTATCTCCTCTTGAATGTGTTTACATTTACTTTGACGAACACAGTGTTACGTGTGCGTTGTATGTTTGTTTTCTGTGTTTGTGAGGAGTGGGCTGAGGAAGAGGTTCGCCTGATGTCAGAGGTTGTTGTGGGTGTATGAGTCATACCGGGGGTGGTGGCGGCTGGTGTGACGGTTTGACGACATCGCCTGCTGGAACAGATGGTTTCAGTCACCATGGGGTGGGGGGGGGGGTTACAAAGGCTGTTCCACTCTTGAAGGAATAAACTCTGGAGGATTCAAGGTGCAAAATTATATTTATATAGTGAATGTTCAAATTTTGCAAGCCACTCAATAGATAACCATTGTGTTTTGCGCTGGCAAAACTACTAGCCACTTGCATATTGTACCAGCATTTGGCTGCTAGATGATGTTAACTTTGTACCCTGTTTGGGGTTATTCAATTTAAACATTTCCTCTGAAGTTGCATAAATTGATCTTGACGTATCACTTTTTCATGTTGTTTGGACTTAAACCAGGCGAGACTTGTTTTTCATTTTCCTTTGGCACAGGCAACATCGACCTCTGCCAAATCAGCTTTTTGTCCTAAAACACAGCCATTAGACACTAAAATTAGCCTTTTTTCCGACCCAGTATAATCAACCAGTTGACTTATGAAGTGTGTTTTTTATTTATAATTAACATAAATGTATTATTCAGTTTTGACTGCTCCAAAGAGCATAAAAGACCTTAACTTGAATGTTGCTCGCTCTTTGACTTTAATGTATTTAATTTGATATTGATTTATTTATTAAGGGTATGTATTTCATTGCTTATTTTAAGGGGCATTCAGTTGACTCTGATCATGTCATCAGGGCAATTTCTGCTTTAGTTTGGAAACAAAAATGTTAACAGGTTTTTGAAAGGTATTGACATTTGCCAGGCCGGGGTCTATCTAAAGATGCAAAGGAGTTGCACTATGGGAAATGTAGGATCCATTATTTTTGAAAGTTCAGTCATACTAGATAGAGACTAAAAATTAACAATATCTTGGCCGATTTTCATCCTTTTTTTTGGGGAGTTTAAAAAAAAAAAAAAACTCCCAAGTCCCCCACCTTTGTAGAAGTGCATTGATAACTCGCTGGAGTACCCCTTTATTTACTGCTGTGTTAATATCATTGTCTACTATTTAGAAAGAGATATTTGTACTTTTCATTATATTTGTATTACAGTAACATGTTTAATCACTTATTGGTTTGTATCACTGTCTGTTATTGTTATTATTGATGAAAATAATAACTGCAATACTTCCTTTTGACTTGATACAATCAAAACAATTTTTAATCATCTTGTCAATCATTTCACATCATAGTAGTGGAAAAATACTTACAGAGAAAATCAACGTTCCCATTTTGTTCATGTGAACTAGTTCATTGAGGTTGTCTTATGACAATGCTCAGGGCATTCCTGTATCACCTTAAAAAGGGAGACTCATTGTGAGAAAAACAAATCAGGAGAGTGGAATAATCATATTGTTCCAGTGAGTCAACTAATATGCAGAGGGCAATAACTGGTTATCACGTTTGACAACTATATTACTGAAGTTCGAATAGTAAATATTTTCACTGCACAGTACTTGGAAAAATTGTATATTACTACTAACGTTTACGATTACACACAGAGTGCAATGCATGGAGATAAAAAGAGGTTCTCCTTGAGGGAAAAGGGCAGGATTTATCTCACAGACAGGCCTACTTTTAAATTACCAAATATCTGAACTGGAACTGGGATGGTTTGAAGGGGCTCCCCAAAGGCTTCTACACATGGAGTTACAGCACTGTGGCAGCGAGCCTGTAAAACTCATTACAGCAGGCGGTATGAAGGTGATAGCATAGTTGAGTTTTAATTAAATTGGTAACTTACAATGTGTGACACATTGTATGATGACATTGTGAGTTTTCTTTTTTTTTTCACATCAATAATGAGTACATTTCTACATCACTGCAGCTAGGTAAAACCAGCTGCTGGGGCTCAATACAATTTTTTAGCTGATGTGAAGGTGGTCATTACCATGTAGAAGCAGCGACTATTGAATTAATGTTTTTTCCAAGTTGTAGTCATCGGTAGAAATAATAACTTCAGGACAGAATCAGTAACCGCTACGTTGTGTGGATTCTGTCGAATCTTTTAAAAAGCAGCTGAAGACTCTGCTGTTCAAGCAGGCTTTTACTTAGTCAAGTGGGTTTTATGGTTGTTTATGTTTTCTATTTGTATTTCATTTTGCTTGTATTGTGACTTCTTGTGTTGTATTGCATTTTATTGTGAAGCACTTTGTGATTTTTATCTGTGAAAGGTGCTATACAAATAAACTTTACTTACTTACAAGTCATTAGGGGTGGGGGGGAAAATCGATACAGCATAGTATCGCAATATTTTCTGTGGCAATACTGTATCAATACACAGACGCCAAGTATTGATCTTTTATTATATACTGTATGTGTTGGTCAGTTTGTCTGCTTGACAATCCCATTTTGCAGCAATACAATTGAAGTGAGATGAACAAACAGAGAAATGTATCTTTTTAGATAAAACAGATGTTGACAAAGTTTCCTTTTGGGGACATAATTTGAAATTGGGAAAAATTTGAAGTTGGAAAAAAGGTAATGAATTGCAATATATCGCAGAATATTGCAATGTTTAAAATCGCATCGTGATGATATTTTATTGTAAGGCCTCTGGTGATTCCCACCCCTAATAGTCATGGGATCAGACAAAATGAAGAGAAATTTTCACTTCTCAGTATTTGATCCTCTTTTAATTTATATATCATCTAGGTGTTTTTTCTTTTTTCTTTTTAAAAACATATACCAATTTTATGTCTCATAAACCACAGGGTATACAGAGGAAGTGTGTTGCATCTACCAAAATATTTTAATAATGCGCTCTACATGAAGCAGCTATATTAAAATAAATTATTTAAATTCCTTTTCAATTCCTCAATTGAAATTGATATACTGTATAAAAGCCACCAGAAATGTCACTCTGTCTACTTTCCACTAAATGTGAACATTTAAAAAAATATTTTATATAGTGTCGCTAATTAGCTTCTAATAAGCAAATGACATGATGACGATGATGAATTTTTGGTGAAGTCATAATCATGCTAAAATTGATAGAATGGATTATTTCTGTAAAAGGCTGTCAATTTCTATAGGTTTCTGTAGTTAAACATTCTCTAGAAATTGATCTATTAAATCCACTTTCCAACTGAATTGTCTAAAGTGGGACTTGATCTGATGTCATTCAGGGAGCAGATACCAAGGAACATTACATCCTCCACTGACAACTAATATGTGTAATAACAAAGAACATGCTGCACAGAGTGTTATTTTGTCCCTGTTTTTTGTACACCTTGTAGATTGTTCCAGGCTTGAAAATCAGTGTTTAACACATGCAGAGAAGTGTAAAAGGAGTAATTGTATGCAAAGAAAATGTTGCCTGTGAGCCAGTTTGGTGTGACTCTCCAAATTTATTCTTATTTTTATCAGAAGATTCTGGAAACTTTACACAAATAATGTTCCCGCCTGCCTCAGAGGTTAAAAATTACAGTCTACATTCTGTAAGTTTATGTGGGTGAGAATTTAATGGTTATCAGTGAACATTTTATGCTATTGGATGCAAGCAAAATAGTCATGATCCCAGTACATAAATCTAAGTTAAGGCTGTCTGATGTTGTTATAAAATTGATGCAAAGTAACTTTTTTACACTAAGCAATGAATCAGGTAAACAGACTTTTGCAGATACACTTCCGAACACGTTCCAATAGTTTCAGTGTCACTTTTATTTGTAAAATATTCACATTGAAAAGTAATAGGCATTGTTGTGGCACTGACTTCACAGAGGCTCACAGCACTAACAAACACACCGTTTATTTAGTGCACATGCATCATGCTAGATTCAAAGCCCTTACAATATTAACTGTTCTTTGCACTTAAACTCAACTTGTCCACATGGTCGGAGAAACAGTTTGTGTTGCTTCAGTCTGATTTTGGATGTGAAGTTTGTTAGTTTATCCAAAAACAACCTCAATGAACTGTGGTTTCCCCTCCAGGCTCCAGAGAGGCTAATAAACTAAACACAAGCTATTAAACTAACTAAACACAGCACACACAGTAAATAGCAACAAACACATACACACAGCCACAGACTGTAGTAAAAGCTGAATGGCACAATGGTGCACGTCACAGCTTTTGCAGCTGTTGACAAAGCAGCAGAAGCAGTTCTTGTGCAGAGACAAATCCACTGATAAAGCTGTTGATGTTCAGACTCTGTTTGATCCCTTGCTCTTCTCTATGGAAAGATTCATTGGCTTGTCTTCCATATTACAGTATAGAGTTGTACTTTTTGTATGATAGCCAATGCAATGCAATTTAAATATCATAAATGCTAAGTTGATCTGGATCATTCTGAATTCCATAAATACTAGCTTACAAAGCAGTGTAAAGGTTGAATCACTCACTGTTACCCCAAACCTATCAAATCCTGTGTTTAAAAACCAGCATTGTGCAGTAAAGATATAAAACACTGTCCTGTGAGACATTCCAAACCCACCTCTTCTTCTCCCATCCAATGACACATTACAGCTCAGCACGTTACAAGATCTTAAAGCCAATACCTTATGTTAGCGGGGTGGATATAAAATCAGGCACTACTCTTTTACTTATCTACCTCCCCTTCTCCCCTCTCTTTTTTCTATTTCCCTTTATCCTACTTGACAAAGTGCAGGGCCTCAGCCGCTACCACAGAGCCTTTGCTGCTGTCGAGGCTGGTGACCAACTTGAAGCCTGATTTCAGCGCTAGCATCACTGTCTCTAGTTTCAGACAGTCAAGCGTGCACAAGAATGTGCTGTCCTCCTTCAGCACGAGCCGCGATCCCGGCTCCGACTTGATGAAGTGTCGAAACTGGATCACGTTGGACGACACCACAAATTCTTCCGGAAAGCCATCCAGGCGACTCTTGGAGATCTGCACCAGTCGCCCTTTGACCTTGTCGATGAAGGCGGAGTCACTGCAGTACACCTTGAGACCCTGCGACCTCTCATGGCTATCCGTCATCTCCAAAAAGGCGGCCTCCCGCTGGGCCGTCCTCTGACTTTCCCACTCGACCACGGCTTCCACCAGTTCACTCAGATGGTAAAAATCAGCCTCCCGTCGCAGGAGCCCTACTTCCCGGAAGTCGTCAGGCAGCTGGAGCTCTCCGGTTCGGAGGTAGTTGAGCACATGGCGAAAAACTGGACCATCTCTATCAATGAATGGGTTGCCCATGGAATCGGTGTGCTGAACCGGCTTCTTACCGTTGGCCAGCTCTTCCAGAAAGGAACCCTGGTGTTTGGCAAGGGTGGTCCGGTGGGCAGTGTACAGGAACCCCCCTACATTGATGGTGATGGTGCCTGAAGAGGGCTTCTTAAAGCTCTTGCTGGGCTGCAGCAGGTCAGGGTTGATGTGCCTCAGTTCACTTTCCATCCTTCTGAGGTTCCATTCCATTCTCTAGTCACCCTCTCCAGCCTCGACCCAGCCGCCTTGGAGCTGGTGTGTCTGCAGTACAAATCAAGTCTGTTTTTTTCTTCTCTTTTGGATCTGGCTGTTTGAGTTTTTGCTGCTGCTGAGAAAATGAAAAGGTGTTGTCAGCTGTCGTATAGTGAGAGTGAATGTTTTTGAGAGTGTGTGATGGTGGATGGGTGAGTGCTGTCTGGCAGGAGAGCTACAGTGAACTGGGAGCTGAAAACAGACTGTTTCTCTGTGCTGCTCGGTGTCCCTCCTCTCCCTCTCTCTCTCTCTTCAGGAGTGGGTGGGCAGGCAGCGTCACATTCAGGGAGGAGAGAGTGGACATATAAAAGCAAACAACAGAAGGGTACGGACTCTGGAGCGCTTCCGTTCTTGCTTGCTCTCTTTCCCTAATTATCTTTGATAAAAAGATTACACACACATGCACCAGATACGGGGGGGGGTGTTGCTTCCATAATTTTTGTGTTGTGAACTGTCTCAGCTTGTGTGAGTCTGAATATTAAACTCCCTTTGCAGCCAAATCCATCTGTTTACCACACAGTGCTACATGTGAACTGGAATCTGTTTGAAAAGGAGTTTAATTTGGGGCTTTACTGCCATGTTTTTTCTCATATCTGGTTATGACAAGGAGAAATAGACTGCTAGCATTATGTAAATGAAAGCAATGGGATGCTTTTAAACATGCATATCGTGTTTTCTTTCTTGCAAAATAACAAGCAGTCCTTTCAACATCTTGAAAGCATGTTTCAAGATGTGCATTAATTGGGTGCGTGTGCGTGTGTGTGTGTGTGTGTGTGTCTTGTGTGTGCGCTGACTTTCCTGTGGAGGAAATGGACCAATTACAGTTGGTGGTGGTCTGGTCATGATGGACAGGATTTGAATTGGCTAATGCTTTGGCCTCATTGACTTTACAAATAAATGGACGGTTCAGTGATGTCATCCAGTGGTTTGTGAATTACCGTTTTGAAGCCTTGAGTGTGGAAATTTGGCTATCTTGATTTTTTTAATCAAGTAAAAAGTAGGGTCATTTTCTCATAGACTTCTATGAGCCGACTTGTTTTTGCAACCAGTGGCGTTGCCCCTTGCTGGAAATGAGATACAATGCAGGTTTAAGGCACTTCCGCATTGACTACACTTTTCAGATCCAGAAGCCCTTGTAATTTATTTTGGTAAGAATGCCTCATACCACCACTGTGTGTTTTCCATTTTTGATTAATCTGTGGTTTTCTTTTCAATGAATAATACGGTGCATAAAATGTAAGAAAATAATGGAAATTGTTTAAAACCCAAAGATATTCAGTTGACGATGACATAAAACAGAGCAAAGCACCATATCGATCGACTAAACAATTAATCGACTAATTGTTTTAGCTCTACAATGTTTTCCATAGTATAACATTTTGTGATTAAAAAGGATGTTATTTTTTTACTCTGAAGCGGGACACAGTATAACAAGGGTGTCTGTTGGTGTTTACCTTCTTATTTATACCCTCCCTCTCTGTACAGAGAGCCTCCACTGCTGTGAGTGTGACTTCATGTGGAGTTACACTCTGGTTCCACCCCAGTGGCCCTTCATGACGGTTTGTTAAATGGCCATGAAGTGCTGCAGAGCGGGCTTTCCTTTAGGCACTTTGTCCCATCTCTGCCGGGCTCTGTTGGAGTGGGCGCTGGGTTGTTTGTCTCCTCCGCAGCTAACTTTGGTTAAATATCCAGCTCTACAACTACTTAAGTGATTGTGTAGTGCGTGTGTGTGTGTATAATTTCATGTTTCTCAGTATTTCTTCAGGCACCGTTTTGAGAAATTTCAAAACCATGGGGCAAGTAAAAAATGGCACAAAACAAATGCTTGTATGTTAAACTCTCTGTACTGTGCATGAACTTCTTATTTTACAAACACACATGCACAAACAGTCAGACGGATAACCTGCACTCAGAATGTTATCTCTATGCTGGATCTGACCCCAACAAGATGGGTTGTGACCTACTTCACTTTGTTGTTTTTTTTACAGCAGGAAGGCAATGCTAGTCAATTTGCATAATTTATCAGCACTTGGACAGGAGTCTTAGCCTGACAAGCCAGGCCCACATCAAGATGTTGGGTCTGGGAACTCACCATTGGCAGGGCTCAATCCGAGGGGCAGGATAAACGGTTGTCTTTCATATTCCCTCTGCATGCAATAGGATAGCGCTACAACCAGGCAGAGCAACCAAGAAGGTAGCGAAGCTAGTTGATGGATTCAACTTTTACCGTATCCGGTCGGCAAAACTCCGAACACATCTTCCTTTTTTAAGAATGACTTTAGTGCCGTTCTTTGTTCTTCTCTCAAAGAAAAGCTTAACTCCAAGTCTTCCAAAGGCCAAAGCCGAAAGACCGCTGTTCTCCAGCAGCAGCAGCAGCAGCAGCCATAAGCCCGCCCACCGACTCTATACACAATGTGATTGTGATTGATTGGCCCGGCTCGCAAGCCAACGGAGAGTTGCTAGACTGACCATGGCTGCAAAATACATTTGCTGCTGCTAAGGTGAGTTTAGATTTCTAGGCTATAGGAGTCTGGCAATGACAAAATACCTGGATTGTGGCAGTTTATGTCACTGCAGGGCAGCAGAAACGGTGGGCGTGCTTTGCAGGGATATTTGTGTCTCAGTCTACTCGGTGGCCAAATATTGTTAATTCAAGTATTTCACTGATTATGACTTCCTGTCCTGAATATCACAGACAAAGTAGCAGGGTACTGGGATGATAGATTAGATGAGATTTAGGGCTGCAACTAACAATTACTTTCATTATCGATTCATCTGGAGATTATTGTTTCAATTAATATAGAAATCGTTTGGTCTATAAAACATCAAAAAACTGTGAAAAATGTCCATCCCAGTTTTCCACAGTCCAAGATGCTGTCTTCAAATGTCGTGTTTTGTCTCACCATCAGTCTAAACCCCAAAGATATTCAGTTTAACTGAGATGCTAGAACCAGTGATTTTTTTGTGTCATTTTTGCTTAAAAAATTACTTAAATGATTAATAGATTATCTAAATGGTTGCTAATTGATTTTCAGTTGATTAATCGACCGATCGTTTAATCTCTAATTAGAATACATTAAAATGTAAAGATTGCAGTGAGAAAGTTGAGCTGTTACACATTTTTTAAGTAGTAATGATTTACAATAATACGGTTATAAATAAGTACAGAGGAGGTTATATACACATACCCAAATTTCGAACAGATATGTAGAATTGTGGGGGAATGTAATGTCTCCAGTACAACGTGGTTTATAAAGTAACAGCATTAGCACTTGCAAAATCTTTTGTGCATCATGAAAGTTGGAAAGTTTAAAGAGATGTGTCCAGATAAAAAGTGACCTTTTGTTTACTACCTCACTGGACCATTGAAAACAGTTTCTACATGTTGTGAGAGTGACTGTACAAAGGAACTTGATGGCTTTGGTGTTAATACTGACCCTACAGACATAAGAGCTTTGTGCAACTACCCAACATTAATGGGTGTATGCTACTTTCTGACCCCTAAATTCACTCATAGTTTGGTAACTGTTTGATTACTTCTTATTGTGTGCCTCAAACCACTAATGCTCCTCTTATCAAGGACCATCTCTCACTTAGCAAAAAATGGATAAGGTGCATTATGTTCTGGTCCATATAGTTAGAAAGAGCAACTGTATTTTCTCAGTGATGCTCCGATTCACCATCTTTGCGCCCACGATCTTGCCTTTTTCAAAGTCTGTGGGATCACACTTGAGACCACTTCTCAGCCGTCCGTTCACATGCAAAGTAGATGTAGAACTGAAGGTGCTGTTGCATGCAGCTGTTTATTTAGCAGCGCAGATGAAAGAGGAGAGACGATTTATATTTTTCTTGGCCCGTATTTATGAAACTTAAATACACTTCAGAATGCTCCACAGAGAAATTTGAAGTAAATCAAATGTGTGTTTGAAGGTTAAAGCTAACAAGAAAGCAGCAGCTGTAAATAGTACAATAGATCAATGAGATGTTTTATTTTCTTTTTTTATCTCAGAAGATGCTCTTTGTCTCTGTACGGGACCCAATTAGAACCACAACAGTGTGATTGCTCTTGGTCAATATAAGAGACCTCATTAGCTCTCATAAATTTGCATTTTTAAGTCAAAATAAATAAAAATATATATTTTTACAGGTACAGTTTTGACCCACATCACTACAATTAAATTTTTTTTTTCTGTGTGCAAGAGCATTCAAAACGTATTAAAATTTTCATTTAAGAGATCACAATCATGAAAAAAATCTCAGCCCTTTTCCTGGCAAACTAAATAAAAATAAGGTGATCAAACTTTGTAGACTGCAAACCTGAGCAACAGGTGTGTTGCATATGTGCAACAGGTTGTCAACTACCATGAAAGCTAGTGCTGTAAATGGAGGTGCATTGCAGAGGAATACAAATTTATTTGAGTTGAAACACTCAATTTAAGCCCAGCTGGTTACTAAAATACGGCGTTTTGTGTTTATCTGGGGGAAGATCCCAGAGTGACAGCTCTCTCTGTCTCCATGGCCATTTTCTAATCATAAGTGATTAGTGGCGTCATCATCAACAACATTCAATTGGAATTGCAAACGAGGCCAAGATGCAGCGGAGAGGATTGTGGGAGGTTTGACCTGCTTTCTGCCTCCTGTTCATTAAAATTGGCACATCAAGGACGATTGTTATCTTCAAAGTCAGTGAGAATCTGTTTGTCACAGCTGTTGTGTCTCTATCAACTGAAAGCTTAGGACATTCAAATCGAATTTCCCAAAATGCTGCAAGCAAGGACTCTCCTTTTTAAAGGTGATAAATTATTCATAGAGCTGCTCTAAGAGCTTGTGGTGTAACATATAGTCGCTGACTGCTGTGAAGCTGGCATGGCAACCACTTAAAATAGGGTCTTGTATGAGCGCAGAGCTGTCAATCACTTGCTTTATCCATTATGGAAGTGTGTCTACTGTATAGAGTCTTTGTGTGTGTCAGGTAAAGTTAATCTAAAGATATCAGCATTTTATTTGTAAAGAATGCATATTGTCCTGGGTTTCAGTGGAGCATTATTGTCACATGGTCTGCATAATGTTTTATGGACTTTTTAAAATGTTCAATTTTGATATGAAGCTTGAATGTTGTTACAAAATGTGAGTAGTCAGGCGGTTCAGTACAAACCTTTTAAACCACTTTACATATTAACGCATGAAATCTATAGTGATCTACAATCATATAACATCAGTGAGAAAGGATTAACACTCTTGTTAAAAATGAAACCGCAACATGGAAAAATCTAAGTTGTGGAGGCATGAGACCTAGAAAGTCAGACATGTTGCCGGAGGTAAAATACAGTGACAAGGTTTTTTAATTGATAAACCCTTCCCTCTAACACAGATTGCCCAATAACATCTTAGCAACTGTCAGTAGGCTCAGCAGGCTTTGTCAAGCTTGAAGTTTCTCCATGTTAAAACGCATGTGGCAGCAACATTGATACTCTGCATTTGGAGGGTAGATTAATCTGTGTGTTTGTCAGTTGTAACCTAAGTTGCAATCATTATCATGGCCGATCTGTTGGTCAGTCCAACACTTTGGTGGAGACTGGAATAACTCATCTATTGAATGAATTGCCAAGAAAGATATTTGGTGCAGATACTGTATGTATAGTACTCAGAGGATGAATCCTACTAGCCTGGGTGATGCCCTGACTTTTCCTCTAGCACATCTAACATTTTCACTTTCAACGTTCAATTATTTACTTTACTTTTCCTTGATGTGCAGATAACAAAGGTAACTACCTATATCCTCATCAATAAAATTACTCTGTGTCAAACAAATTATAACTTGAAGGCATTAAGGAGTCTTTGAGATACTCTGTTTTTATGAAGATTATGTAAAACACTGAGTTGTAGTCCAGTCACATAAAGTTGCTCTGCAATCTTAAAATATTTTTCTGTTTACCTTGTTGAAATCCATGCTGCAGCCTTTTTGAAAAACTTGCCAACAGCCAATATGTTTTAAGGGTGAGAAATCAACCACTAGTACCGGTAATGAAATTGACCACCAATTCTCTCTGCGTTAGAAGCACTTTGAAGCCTATTTGTTACAGGTTACAGTCAAAATGAGTGGGCTGAATGCAGTTACAGACATCGGAAAAATCGCTTCAAAGTTAATGAATGGAATCATTAAATTTCCTTAATGAAGCAGCCTCTGGGCTTGGTAGAGATGAGTTCTAATGGAAAATTATATTTGGAGATCCAATCACTGCCTTCAACCCCCCCCTTTTTATTGCTTCCATGTTGTCATCATGTGTAGACAGGACTGTCACAACTGTGTGTGTTTGTGTGTGTGTAAAGAGTCAATTTTACTTTTTCTATTGCACTTTATACCTATTAGAGTAATGTGCAGGCACACAAATTAATTTGATTGCAAGATTCCACATTTCTGGAGGGACTGACATATTAGGGCCGAGTTATGCTATTGCCCATGTACCAGGGATGGGCATTTCAAGCAAAAAGACTACTTAATGTTCACTTGGAACTATTAGACCATTCTTTGAAGATCATCTCACAGAGCTGTATCAAATGCTACGTGAGCGGAGTGGAACGGTGAGAATTTCCGCTCCTCGCGAAGCTGCCTCAGGCTCCCTGCTCTCTCTCGCTCCGCTCACATGCTCTGCGGAAAAGAGCTGAACTAAACGTGCCGCCCACATTTTACTGCCGCTTCTACCGGTGATACTACCGTGTTACTACCAGACGCCGGTAAAAACAGGAAAATATTTAAGAACAAGACAATAGTCGCATAAACTATCTGATTATTTATAATTGAAGGAAAATCATGATCCATCCCTAACATGTACCAGATGCTTATACTAAGAAAAATGCATGTCTTTTAATCAGATTTCTAAAGCCGTGCATACGTACATTTCTGTTTTACACATTTCAGTAATTATCAAACTGGGTGCACATGCACAAGACTGATTTCCACTCTTACAGTTAACCACAGATAGAGTAGGCGTGTCCAGTCTTTAGACCTGTCAAAGAAAAGAATGGCAGAGAATTAGCAGTTTCCCCATTTGTGTTGCATTGGCGAAGCTCTCTAACAAGGCCAGAGCGGCTGCCATTATGCACAACCATTATGCTTTTTATAGCAGCTGTATCATTAACTCATCACGTAAACCGGTTTACAGGTTTATGTGATGAGTTAATCATCAGCAGTGATATGAGAAAGGTAATGATGTAGTTTACATTGCTATTTAAAAAAAAAAAGAGTTTAGAAGGGCTTTATAATAAAGGATACTATGACAAGTTATAAACACAGGGAAATAAAATAGTACCTTCAGTGTAAATAAATTCAAACAAAACTATCCAAGTTGGAAATGTGTCTTTGCAACTACATTTTTCTTGGTATTTTCAAGGTAAATGAGTGGGTTGACATGGGCAGCACAATACTTGTACAAGAACATGAATATGAATGAAAGAATATGAGCAGCAGCTGACGTGCGAAGAAAAGGGTGGGCCCTGATGAGAGAGAGAGAGAGAGAGAGATATCATGATATGTTGTTAGACTTGTTAAAAGTGCTTATAACTTATGTCTTTTGTGCATATGCATCGTTTATACTCTTGGCCCCATGTCTTTCTAAATTATTTAGATACTATTCCTGAAAGCTAAAACCACCTCAAAGATCAATCTCAATTGGCCTTTTAACCCCAACCAGGAGGTCACCAGGCTTCAGTCGGATCAGAGCCAAGATCAGAGGCAAGAGAGTGTTGTTTTAGAGAAGCAATGAAATCATCCAAAAGAGAGAGGAGGAGGAGAGTTATCTGGGAGCAGAGAGAGCCAGAGTCACATGAATAGCCTCAGGCACAGCAATAGAAGCAGCTTATGCAACGTATCAGATCTTGAGTTTGTGAGAAAGAAATTCTTTTGTAGAAACTGAATGGGGCTTAAGGTTAGTAAACCTTGAAAAGAAAAAGGAAGAACTGTGGCTGCAATGGTTTGACAGTACTAAAGCGCAGTATCCATGTTCCATGCTGATGAAGGTCTTTTGACCGTATCTATTTATCTTTTTAATAATAAAGCTTTATTGCAGACCCAGGTCCATATAACACATAATACAGTATAAAAAATATAAAAAAGAGATACAAAAATACATAATAATTACATATTAGCCTATAGCAATATAACAATAATACAGAAAAATTGCATATTAACCTATAGGATATACAGACTATTTTACCAAAGCTGTCTTAACCTTATTTATTTATTGCTCTAGATCGAGTATTTTATGTATGCTTGGTGTGGTTTTAGGTGATATATAGTGAAACGTAGATGAAGAGGGATAGTTTACCCAGAGACGGTAGATGGTGGCCTGGTGGGCGGCGAGCTGTTTGTTGTGTTTTAACATTAGGAAGGTCAGAGCTTTAAGGAAAAGGGCCTCGGAGCAGATGGAGGTAAGAGATAAGTGTGAGGGGGTGGACGAGTGACCTCCTCACCCTCGCATCTGTCTTTCCTCCTCCTACAGTCTTAAATCGACCATTTTTCACTTCTCTGCTCTCAAAGAATTAGCTAAATGCATATTGACATGTACAGTTCAATACAGTTGATACGTGTCTTGGCTTTTCCATCTACCTGTTTGTTAATGTTTTCCTGATTTCCATTGTATTAGACTGCCTAATTAGATTGTCATCTTATCCTGATCCTGATCTCACTGTGTTACTATGGCAAACTTTAATACACTTCTTTATTTACTCTGCTGATTTGTGTGACTGAAGTGCAGTAATTGAGGGTTGTTTTACAGAGAAAATATGCCAGCATTACTATGAAATCACATATTCCTAATCATCAGTCAGCCTCTGATTTAGTCTAACTGGAGCATCTTTTGGTCTTTAGTTCTTTTGACTTGACTGCAGATTTGAACTTGGAGACAGATTTGAGGATTTTATTTGGGGGCCAGAAGTGTCCACTGGATGCAATGTGGTCATGGTTTAGCTCCGTTGTGGATTTTGGAAATGATGTGCTGCAATTCCAGCCAATGTGCCACCATACACACAAGGGTCTTTTCTCCGTTTCGCTATCTTAACATGCTGGGTCTCCTTATGCTCAAGCAGCATCTTTGAAGCGTAACATTAACATGCTTATATATCTGAATACCTATATTAATTCAAAATTGACATACAATCAAAGACTTATTCTTAACATAAAAAGTAATTTCACAATGTACAACAGCCATATATGACACAAAAGCATAATTTCTGCTAATAAAATTGGTGTGCAAAAGTAAAAAAAAAAAAAAAAAGGGGTTAAAGTAGGGGGTCTTTGTAGGAGTAATATAGTGTTTATGAATATTTTCAGTTGAAGCGTGAAAAAGAGGCAAATAACTCACAACACAGCAATGGAAACAAAACATCGAGTAAATACTCATTATTGAAACATAAAAACCAGGACTACATGAAGACGCTCAGCTTCTGAAAATGCTTAGATCTAAACCACAACGGAGTCGTGATATAAACTCTGAAGTTGGGTTGATTGATTTATTGATTTGCAATTCACAGTATATTAGCCCTTTTTAGCTGCATCATTGTGACATGAGCTGATGTATAGGTCCACCCAACACATATTGTCTCATAGGGCTCTTTGGTTGAATCCTTGTGTTTTTGTCTAAATCCCAAGCCCCCAGCCCCCTTGTAGATCTACACTCAGTGGCAGAAATAGAGACAGTTTAACGAACCCTGTGTCACATTTAGGGCTCATTAGCATCTAGATTCAGTGCTTCGTAATATGTGTCTACACTAGGGATGCCATGGTGAGCACCTTTTCTCACTGGTTAATAAACTCATGACAACACCGGTGTGACAGATTACACCTAACAATTTTGTCTAACATTTTCTAATGACGCTCAATATTTGCAGAGCACTTACTTTGATCTCTGGCCTTTCCGGGCGTGCTTCCACTGCGGAGCCGGTCGCATCTGAACCCAGTCCGGCTGGGAGGCGGCCACACGAGTTTACAGATTGCCTCGTTAACGTTATCAGGTTCCCTATTAAATATTGCCGAATAGGCCCTGTTGCTTATCGCTTTGACACCATATCTTCCACCATCGTCTTGTCTGTAAACTCTCCTTACTACATCTGCTACTCTGTGCCGCTGTTAAGAGCAGACACTTCAGTTTATCGTTGTAGTGTCCAACGTCTGACGTTGATAACGCCGCTTAGTATTTAAGTGGTCGCTGAAATTTACGCGAAAATTATCTAAATGGGTATTATTTCTATAAAAACAATACGACAGAGTTGGTGGGCAAGTAATGTGATTGGTATATGCCAGACCACTGTGTAACACCGGAAACACAGATTACCACGGCAAGCCTACACTGGATTGCTGTTGTTTTGTTTTAACATATTTGTGTTAAATTCAGGCCTCTTTCATTTAGAATACGACATGGTTGGTAGGCAGAGAGCAAGTTTGTGTGTTACACAACAATATGGGAGGAGGCTGATTACAGCTAAATCCAAGATCGAAGTGCATTTAGGCTGACATCTTCTGCCACTGTTTTGGACATCATACCACATACATCTGGTTACATTTTTCACTTTCACACAAATTCAGCTGGGACCTAAAACGATAAAACATTACTACAGCTGTCAATGGTGTGTCATCACAGCGCTGTACCATGACACAAATAAAGCTACAGAAATGGACCTGGTAATCCATTTCTCTTCCCATGATGGTATTCCCTCATTACAGTTGGTACAACATCATTATAGGTGATGTTACATTGTCTGCTAATGGAGGATATCAGTCTGGACAGGGACCTGCATTTAGACCCTGCAGAATAAGCTATCATGTTAACATAAAGTGTACTAAAGTGTAACATACAGTGTCAATCATGTCAACTCTCTGCAAGAACGTGAATAATCTAAAAGTGTTTTCACCCTCTGGAGACTTTCTCTACATGACTTGTACGATATGTGTGGACCATTTGAATATTTTATTTCGTAAAAAATTTGAGATAAGAGAAAATTGGTTAATTTGACAAATTCTCTTATATCACTGTGTTATAAGACCGTCTGTGGTATTTATAAATGAAAAGAGGAGCAGCTGCTTGACATAATTCAACTCTGCATCAACACAGTTGTGATTTTATTGGTGTGATTTTAAATCTCAGCCTCAGCTTTTTTTTTCTTTAGATAGAGTGCGCGTAATAAAATCGAATGCATCTTTGAATGAAGGGTGCATAGTGGAATTAGGAGGATGTCTACTGAAGGTGTCGACCAAAACATTGATCTAGCACTTGAGTTTTATATTGAAGCCAACGTGTGTGTGAGTCTATTTATCTTAAGTGTTCCTCCCACTCACAGTAGCCTTGAGCTACCCATGCTGTGGTCAGTCCACATCCAATGTTGGTCCTCTCTCTCTCTCTCTCTCTCTCTCTCGCTCTCTCTCTCTCTCGCTCTATCTATCTACAGTATGTGTCTTTCTATGATTACAAATACATTTCATTATTTCATACAGTGTCCCTCTGGATCCTGGGGAGAGAAAACAGGAAGACTTGAGTTGCAGGAGGGAAATGGTCCTAATTTCTTAATAGCTTTCATGAAGTCTAACATGGGGTTAGACCACGACCAGTGCGCAGCAGGGATGTTGGTGTGCACACGTTTCTTGTGTGTGGGTGTGTTTTTTTAGATATGTTGCTGGCAAGTGCTCTGGCACTCACCAGCCAATAATTGCACATAATTGCATCCATTTGTGGAAAAGGCAAAGATGAACATTAGTGTGATCTGTGACACGTACTGCAAAGTGTTTGTTGCCTCAAGATTAAAGACAGAGTCTTGCGGACTCTTGATGGAATGTTGCCTGACACATGTCAGGTGGCATGTGATGGTTACTATGGTGATTGTGTTACCTTTTCAAGGCTTTTAGCATTAAAGATAAGGCTGTCGATATTCTTTAGTTTTATTGCCAACAAATATTATGAAAAACCCCCCCGACAACAACAATGAATCGAGTATTGCTTTTTTTCGAGTATTGCTTTTGCACCCAAAGCTTCACACTTTTATTTATCTGTTTTTAATTGTCTACCGTGTCATTTAAATATATATGGAATATTAATATTAATAATTTCAGTTTTTATTTATTTATACCAAACATACCTTTAAAGTGACTGTATGTAACTTTTTAATGTTTCTTAAGCTCTGTCATTTTTCATACAATGGTCTTAAATGACCTGTAACAGCAAACGAGACTAACAGTGGAAAGAACGCCATTTTTATTTAGTTTTTAGTTAGGCCTCTGCCCGGGTTGGATTTTCCCGCAAAGTCACAGAATGATTTGAGGCAGGTAGACGGCGCTACAGTAACACATTCTGACGGGTCACAGATTTCTTTGTAACAAGCCTTTGGAAAGCCTGTGTTAGCGTATCTAGCCTTTTGAGCCAGGTAAAAAAGGAAGCAGCAGATTTCTTCGGCTCGCCGGCCGAAAGTTGCAAGGGTGGTTTTTCTGCTCACAGGCGCTAGGGGGAAGCGAGATGACCACCATTCAACTCGAAAAAAAAGTCATATAATCATTCCAATGACGCCAAAGCTGTTCAGTTAAGGTAAATTAAGCTAAAGAAACTGCATAGTTCCCCTTTAATGTTATTTTTATTTATTAGAAGTTACCTGCTGTTGTTATGGCTGATACTGGGGTAGGACCATCACAGAAAATCAAGAAATTAAATGAAGAACAACTTAAAGCTAAAAGGGAAAGGGAAAGACGACGTGCGATAATGCCAGACACACTCAGTCAGGCTTTCAACAGATGGAGACAATTATTGGATCGTAAATGATTCAAAACCCACCCGAATTGGCCCTCAGGTACGTCAGTAGCCTACATTAAATTACTTCCTCCTTCCATTTAGCGCTGACGTTCTATTCTTTTTACTCCGTGTTTGTGTTGGCTTACTATTTTCTTCCCTTGTCCCCCTGTAACGTTACTTGTGTAAAGCGATTGTGGGTTTCATGAAATGCGCTATATGAATCTAAGTTATTATTACGTTGATTGCTTCAACAAACTCTTAATGCTATGGCTCGTGACACAGTGACAGTGAAAACGTTACCTGGTTTAGCGCTTACAAAGAAGGCTAAGTTACCGTATGCAACACTGGAAAATGCAACAATGCATCTGTAACTTATTCTTTTATTGTAAATGAATTATTTTCTGTCTGAGCAAAACATTGCTGTATGACCTCCCCGTAACACTAACTCAGTTATATACAGGGGGTAATACAGCACCGTAAAGAAAAGACCTTTACAACAGCAGGTGTGGTAAAAACACTATCACTTTTGTCCAAAGCAGTTGCTAGAATCAACACAAACTGAAAGTTACATATAGCCACTTTAACATAACTAAATTAGATCTCCCTGTTTCTGGCATTCCAATTATTATTCATTAAAACTTCAGAAGCACAACTTCAATAAATGGAGACAAAAATAATGAATGAATACAAAGTCTTTTTGCTGTCAGTACATGATGTACAGTTAAATTTAATTGTTTGACAAACCATGGTTCGTCATGTAGAAGGACATCAATAAAACAAGAACAGCAGGAACAGTGGTAATTTGCACCCTTGTTATAATCCTATTATTTGTGGAAACACAGCTAGGATAACACAGAGCAGTTGAAACCGACTGACAGGTGATCCTGCTGTGCCGGCGTCATCAGAAACTGACGTTGCTTCAGATGACGCATGAGAGGAAAATACGTCTTTTCCATGTATCTTTTCTTTGCATTTTTCCCCCCACATTTCAAGTGGGAGACCAAAGGAAAAGGCACGATTGAGGGAGGTGTGAAGACAAGAGAGTCAATTGGCATGTATTCCCAGATGATTTACCAACAGGATTCCACAACTGAGGATCGTTAACTGTTTATGGAATTTTAAGAGAACAATAAAATAAATTTGACAGCCTCTCTCCCTCGTCCTCAATGCCTCACTAGCTGTTTGTTGACCTCTACCGCTCGCTGTGGACATTCTCTCTCTGTTTGCCCTTTTAGTGCGTCTCTCTCTGCTGGTATTGTAAACTGGTGGGTGTGAAATGTAGCGGCTTCTCAGACCTTTTATGTGTCCAGATATACAAACCATGCCAAGTCATACAACAATGAACAATAGAGCGAGCTGCTGCCAATATAACGCCGACGCTCACCAACTGGACTCATTTTCCTGGACAGTGGATTCAAAATCTGCAAAGAAAAAAAAGAAAACCATGACAGCGGCTCTCAATACTGATGGAGAGGAGCAGAAGTGGCATCAAATGTTTTTGAAAAAACGTTGTGGGTTGGACAGATAGAAGAATTGGAAAAAGGCCCTTATGAAAGAACAGCTTGAAAAATAAATGCAACAAATGAAATGTTCCATGTCCATCAGTCAGAAAAAGCTAAAAGGGTCACATTGAGAGAGGAGTTGTAAATGCTTTATGAAAGGCTTACTGGCAGTGGTGTAGTATTTAGATCCTTTACTTACGTAAAAGTACCAATACCACAGTATAAAAAAAGTCCTGCATTTTAAATCCTACTTAAAGATTCATGTAACTTTTCCACATTAAAATGTCTAAAAACGACTAGACCCATGTTATATATTTTGTTGAGTTGTGTACTTACATTATCCCAAATGTTTCTGTAATTTTAATCAAGGACACGCTCTGTGTCATTTGGTTGCCTGTCAATGGCGTAATATCCCCTTTGCTCATGCGTCGTTGTGGTTATCTACCAGAAGCTGTCATAAATTGACTTTTTATCCGGTTAAAAGCTAGGCTACATTTTCACGATGCAGTTTTTAGATCTTGGTCGTTTTTAACTTTTTTTAACCGGACGTCTGTATCTTAAGTTATCAGAGAAACTTGCTGAGCAAACGTTTGCGGCAGCTTGAATCCAGCCACTCCGCCGACGTGCCAAACACTGATTGTAAGGTGAAACTGCTTTATTCAGTGTATTTACTGGTTTAAATGGTGAATGGACTGCATTTATTTAGGGCTTTTCTAGTCTTAATGACTACTCCAAGCAGTTTACACACTACAGGCCCCAGTCACACACACGTTCATACACTGGTGGCCGAGGCTGCCATACAAGGTGCCACCTTCTCATCAGATAAACATTAACACACTTTCACACACCGGGACCATCGAACCACCGACCTTCCAATTGGTAGACAACCGCTCTACTTCATGGGCCACATTGGGTAGGAGGAGAACTCTGCGACATTTTAATGTAGAAATATCACATATTATATAGTACAATACTTGAGTAAATGTACTTAGTTACTTTCCACTGACTGACTGGACCAGAAGAGTTTGTTACATGTTACCAGTCACCTAATTATACATTTTTGCACATTGGTTAAAAATAGAAAACCATACTGGATGACGTGGTCCTTGCAGATCCTCTCCTGCTGTGTCAGATTGGATGGCTGAGCGTTGGTAAATTGCAGTCTTCATCTCTGAACACAAGTTTTTCAGCCAAAGCCTGAACCTGAGCTTGTCTGTGTTGCCACTGTGTCAAAGGGGGTCGATTGTGGTGCTGTTGAGTTGCATTGCATAATAATATATAATAACTTTTTTTTAATTATAATCTATTTACAACAAAAACGAACGATGATAAGCTTCATGGTTCTAGGGTTTATTACAAGACTGTTGTTTTGTACTGTATTTAGTTATGTGTACCTGATGAACTAGCTCTGCAATGGAGGCTAAGAAAAACACAATGTATATGGGCTGCAAATAATGATTACCATTTTTTATTAATCTGTTGATTTCTTTTCAATGAATAATACGGTGTATAAAATGTCAGAAAATAGTGAAAATTGCTCAAAACCCAAATATATTCAGTTGACAATGACATAAAACAGAGCAAAGCAGCAAATCGTCACATTTGAGAAGCCAGAACGTGTGTGTGTGTGTGTGTGTGTGTGTGTGTGTATGTGTGTGTGTGTGTGTCTTGTGCCGCCGCCTTGTCATATTGAATGGTAGAGATGGGATAGATTCCCATGTCATCACCGCACAACTCACGGTGGTTGTATGATTGCAGAATTGGTCCTGTTATATATAATAACAATATAGGTTTGGCATTTTACAACAACAAAATGTGGAACTTAAAAAAGAGTTTTCCTCTTTTTCCTCCAACAAACTCCATTTGTCTGTGTGCATGTATCTGGATCATGATTAAGCAGCTGAGTCACTGTCTTTGTTGTAGATGAAATCAGTCTGGAGGGGATGGTCGTGCACAGAGCTGAATGCAGACCGGTCGTCAATGACAACTACATGAAGCTGAAGAAGTGAGTAAACTTTGAAATTGTTCAGCTCAGAAACACCTCATGATTGAATAGATAGCATAATGGGATGTAGCAAAGAATGGGAGATACTGTAAATTGAAATTCAGCAAATGGATGTTTAAAAACTAACTGACTTATTTCAAACTTCAATCAAACTTATTTCACTCCCTCGAACTTTCCAGTATCAATATAGTAAAAAGCACAGCAGCTGTCAACTGGCACCGGATAAAAACATAATTGTGCAAAGCATGTGAAAAATGTCAATATTAGGAAGCTTCTGGTATATTATAAAAACCTAACTACACCCCTCAAAAAACTCGATATGCAGTGTGTAATACTTTAATGTATATATTCATTGTATGTCACAGCATTTCCATTACAGTAAAGGATGGCACTAACTACTAATGGATTATTCTTAGAATTAGTGGAATAATGAGCACACAAATGGCAGGGCAGCGTTTGCTTTTTTCAACCCTGGACAACACAAAATGTGTTCAAGTGTTGTGAATTAATTCCAACTGGAGTATAAAAGTTAGACGTGTTGACAGGGGCCTCGCTGCAACTGTTCATTTGTGTACACTAAACACTCGAGTCCACTCTGCCTTTTTAAATGGTTTCTGTCCCCCCTTCATTGGAATCTGTTATTCCAGCTCGTTAGTGCATGGTATTGCTATAGCAACCGTATCACTGTGGCAGATGCACTGCTACAATACAACCCAAGGCAAACACACAACACAGTTTGCTTCAGTGTTTGAGACCGTTTCTGTGTCAGCCATTAGATCAGTAAGTAAGTACACAGGAAAACACTTTACTGACCTTAGATATTACAGGATGGTACTGCGGTGTACTGTAGAGTACATGAACTTAGATTTGTCTAATTGTATTTCATTTCTGACTTGACAAGGAAAGTCTTTTCACTCTGGTTTGGTAATTTTGAGTGGCAGCTGACAAATGCCTCCATCATAGCAGGCTACAGGACCTATGCATATATGCAGGACATTATGTTGTCATGGCGGCGTCTGCGTGCGTGGACACAATTCAAGAACAGTTTTAGTAGAAGCTTCACCACAGGTTCCTACTGTAGATCAAGGGATTTTGACTGGCCGCATAAATGCAAATATTAATAGAAACTAAACAAAAAAACTAAATGCTTTAAAGCAGCGGTGTCAAACTCAAGTTCCCTAAGGGCCAGACGAGAAAATGAGAATCACATCAAGGGCCAGACATAGAGTGTATTGCTTTTATGTCACGCGAAAAGTCAAATATCTTTGACTGAATTATTGCATGTCTCATATAGTCTTCTCTCAGTTTGGTCCACAAAAATGTCAAAGATAATGCCAAAAACGGTTTGAAAAAGCATCAAAAACACGTTGTGAAAAGTGACAAAAAGTAGGTGGGCCAAAATGTATTGTGAACCTAAATGTAGATAGGGGCCGGATCAAAATTAGCAAGGGGCCAGATTTGGCCTGCGGGCCTTGAGTTTGACACGTGTGCTTTAAAGGGCAACTATTATTATATAGCATTTTCAGGATAAAACTTGTATATTGTATTGTACTAGAATATGTTTACATGCTTTAATGTAAAAAAAAAAAAAAAAAAAAAAAAAAAAAAAAAAAAAACCCCCCCGCCCCCCCGCCTGTTTCTCCAGTTTTGTTTAACTAGCTAGTTGAAGTTGGAGCTACTGCAACGCAGTATATTGCAGGACTTGAAAAATCCCCAATAAAGGCTTCTAAACCAAATATTACACAACCGGACAGTCCCAGCAGTAAAGTGACCGGAATTAGGGGAGAAATTACCAGCATTGGCCGCCAAGATTACAGCTATGTTGCGTTAGCATGCAGTTACTTAATAGTTAGCAGTATGCTAACGTTAGATTGTAGTGGAACAGCACTTTCTATCGTCAAAAATCGCAGGTAAAGGCTTTTAAACCAAATACTACATAAACAGAAAATGGTTCAGGAGTAATGTGACTCAGAATTGGGGAGATTTTAACAACACTGGCAGCCAAGATGACATTTTAGTGCTGTTAGCATGTAGCTACATGCGACAATGTTAACGCCACAGTGGCTTAAAAAAAACAAAAACACTTCAGTAGTTCCTGCCAGTGTACTACCTACAGTATGTGGCGGTTGGCATGGCTCAGTTTGGAGAAGCAGGCAGGAGGACAGGCACGGAAGCTAATAATGTACTGCTGTGGAGGGAGGCAGCAGCTAAACCTATTTTAGCGTTAACTTAAAATAAATCAATGCTCTCTTCAAAGCCACCAGACTCCATTGACAAAAAGAGCAATTTTACCCCGCAGAACATGGGGGCTGCCTAAAACTGGCTACAATAGGTTTAGCTGCAGCCCCCGTCCGCAGCAGTATATAGAGCTTCCTCACAGTTACTCCTGTCTGCTTCTCCAAACAGAGCCGTGCCGACCGCCATACACTGTAGGTAACACTAAGATAGAAATCTGAAATGTATATTTTATTGATATATAATGGTAATTATGGCAAGACATCAGACCTGCAGTTCTTTTGTGTTTACCTTTCTTCTGTGCTCATAACCTTTGCTGTTTGTATGGCCATCAGTTTAAACTAGAAAATGCATTTCCTGCAGAAAATGCTTGCGAATGACGAAAAGCTACATTGCTAGAGCTAAACTGGATTGCTGGCATATTTGCATAAGAAGAAGGTGAAGTAGTGAGAATAGTTGGAAAAGTGGGAATGGTTTTAATTAGAATGAATTTCATTGAAATGTTGAATAATACCAGTAACAATGAACGAAAGTGGAATATTTAAAAAACTGTTGTTACACTGAATTTATGGATAAAATATGTAAGAAGGTGAAGTTGTAGGGAATATGGTAAAGTGGAAATGGTTCTAATTAATGGGAATGTCTTAAAAAAGCAGAATAATACCAATATTTTATGAAAGTTTTTGTAAAAGCTGATGCTAAACTGAATTGCTGGCTTTAAAAGTAACTGAAAGAGTAATGAATGAGTTGGTAAAATAGGAAATGGGTGAGTCAAATTTAGGAAATCTCAATCAGCTGTGTACAATAAGTACGAAAAGAATTTACAATTTGTATAAAACTAATGAATGAAAGATGTGGAAATGTTTTAGGCTTGAATTAGGTATAGATTCGTAAATAAGACTTGATTAAGCATGAAACACAGCTGAAGCAGTATAAATAGCTAACAAAGTGGGAAAGGGATGAAAGATGCAAAATAAAGAGTAATACATGATAGGGGTTCAAATGTTTTGCTCCACTATTTCGCCAATATTAAAATCCTAAGTAATCGGATCACAAGTAGACAGCCAGCTATAACTACAGGTGTAAATGCACTCAGGACACACACACATACACACACACACACACACACACACACACATATACATACATACATACGTATATATCTATTAATGTTTTACTGTTATTATAAATACACAAATACAGACAATATGTTGTATATATAATTAATATAAATCAAATATAATGTTGTGTTATGTATACATTTTATTGATCCCCATTGGGGAAATTACATTTTTTTTCACTCTGTTGTTAGAACACACTACACATAAGCCTGAAATACATACAGGCTCCTCTCCAGCTACCAGTCCACACTGGGTACTTCCAGTTGCCAGCCCAACTCCCTAGACTGAGTTACTGCCACCATATGACGAAAAAGTCATAGTACAGTATGACGAAAACATTGATCAAAAAGTCATAGTATTACAAAAACGGTGATCAAAAAGTCATAGTATAGTATGTCGAATAAAGTCATAATTTAGTATGTCGAATAAAGTCATGAAAAGATAGTGTGTCGAAAAAGGTCTGAGTATAGTATGTCAAAAAGTCATAGTATAGTTTGTCGAAAACATAATCAAAGTCAGTATAGTATGTCAAAAAAAGGCATAGTTTAGCATGTCAAAAAAAGTTATGAAAAAGTCATAGTATAGTATGTTGAAAAAGTCATGAAAAATACTGTAAATAGTATAGTGTTGAAAAAAGTCATAGTAGTATGTCGAAAAAAGTAATAAAAGTCATTGTATAGTATGTCAAACAAAGTCATGAAAAAGTCATAGTATAGTATGTCGAAAAAAGTCTTAGTATAGTATGTCGCAAAACATCCTCAAAAAGTCATAGTATAGTATGTCAAACAAAGTCATGAAAAAGTCATAGTATAGTATGTCGAAAAAAGTCTTAGTATAGTATGTCGCAAAACATCCTCAAAAAGTCATAGTATAGTATTTTTTTTTTAAAGTCATAGTATGGTATGTCGAAAAAAAGTCATGAAAAAATAATAGTATAGTATGTCGAAAAAAGTCAGTGTGTTGAAAACATGTCGACATACGATACTATGACTTTTTTCGACATACTATACTATTATTTTTTCATGACTTTTTCGACACACTATACTATGACTTTTTCATGACTTTTTTTTTTCGATATAATGAACTATTACTTTTTGGTGACGTTTTTCGACATACTATATTATGACTTTTTTACTACTTTTTTCAACATGGTATACTACGACTTTTTTCGACACTATTACTTTTTCAGGACTTTTTTGGACAAACTAAACTGACTTTCAACGACTTTTTGATCACTTTTTTGAAATCATGAAAAATAATAGTATAGGATGTTGAAAAAAGTATAGTATGTCAAAAAAAGTCAGTAATAAATGTCGAAAAAAGTGATAGTTATAGTATAGTATATCGAAAAAAGTACTGAAAAGGATAGTGTTGAAAAAGTGTTAGTCATACTATAGTATATTGAAAAAAAGTCATAGTATACTATTTTGAAAAACGTCATAGTATAGTGTCGAAAAAAGTCATAGTATGTTGAAAAATGTCATCAAAAAGTCATAGTTGGCTCCCAAATGGTGGAACGAGCTCTCCACTGACATCAGGATGGCTGAAAGCCTACACATCTTCCGCCGAAGGCTAAAAATACATCTCTTCCGACTACACCTCGGATAAAAAAAATAATAATAATAATTCTTGAACCTGCACTTTCATTTGGCTCTTTGTAGCTTTGCTTATTTAAAGCTAATGTACTTGCACTTACTACTTGTTGTCTGGAGTTTGAACCTTCACAGTTGAAAGCACTTAATTGTAAGTCGCTTTGGATAAAAGCGTCAGCTAAATGACATGTAATGTAATAATGAAAGTAATGAAAAAGTAATATTATAAAATGTTGTAAAAAGTCATAATATATTATGTTGAAAAACGTCATCAAAAAGCCATAGTATAGTATGTCGAAAAAAGGCATATAGTGTCGGAAAAATCATCGGATAGTGTGTTGAAAAAAGCCATAGTATGTGGAATAAAATCATGAAAAAGTCATAGTATAGTATGTTGAAGAAATGCATAGTATACAGTGCCTTGCGAAAGTATTCGGCCCCCTTGAACGTTTCGACCTTTTGCCACATTTCAGGCCTCAAACATAAAGATATAAAACTGTAATTTTTTGTGAAGAATCAACAACAAGTGGGACACAATCATGAAGTGGAACGAAATTCATTGGCTATTTCAAACTTTTTTAACAAATAAAAAACTGAAAAAGTGGGCGTGCAAAATTATTCAGCCCCCTTACTTTCAGTGCAGCAAACTCTCTCCAGAAGTTCAGTGAGGATCTCTGAATGATCCAATGTTGACCTAAATGACTAATGATGATAAATAGAATCCAGCTGTGTGTAATCAAGTCTCCGTATAAATGCACCTGCTCTGTGATAGTCTCAGAGGTCCGTGTAAAGCGCAGAGAGCATCATGAAGAACAAGGAACACACCAGGCAGGTCCGAGATACTGTTGTGGAGAAGTTTAAAGCCGGATTTGGATACAAAAAGATTTCCCAAGCTTTAAACATCCCAAGGAGCACTGTGCAAGCGATAATATTGAAATGGAAGGAGTATCAGACCACTACAAATCTACGAAGACCGCGCCGTCCTCTAAACGTTCAGCTCATACAAGGAGAAGACTGATCAGAGATGCAGCCAAGAGGCCCATGATCACTCTGGATGAACTGCAGAGATCTACAGCTGAGGTGGGAGACTCTGTCCATAGGACAACAATCAGTCGTATACTGCGCAAATCTGGCCTTTATGGAAGAGTGGCAAGAAGAAAGCCATTTCTTAAAGATATCCATAAAAAGTGTCGTTTAAAAGTTTGCCAAAAGCCACCTGGGAGACACACCAAACATGTGGAAGAAGGTGCTGTGGTCAGATGAAACCAAAATCGAACTTTTGGCAACAATGCAAAACGTTATGTTTGCCGTAAAAGCAACACAGCTCATCACCCTGAACACACCATCCCCACTGTCAAACATGGTGGTGGCAGCATCATGGTTTGGGCCTGCTTTTCTTCAGCAGGGACAGGGAAGATGGTTAAAATTGATGGGAAGATGGATGGAGCCAAATACAGGACCATTCTGGAAGAAAACCTGATGGAGTCTGCAAAAGACCCGTGAGATGGAGATTTGTCTTCCAACAAGACAATGATCCAAAACATAAAGCAAAATCTACAATGGAATGGTTCACAAATAAACATATCCAGGTGTTAGAATGGCCAAGTCAAAGTCCAGACCTGAATCCAATCGAGAATCTGTGGAAAGAACTGAAAACTGCTGTTCACAAACGCTCTCCATCCAACCTCACTGAGCTCGAGCTGTTTTGCAAGGAGGAATGGGCAAAAATGTTCGTCTCTCGATGTGCAAAACTGATAGAGACACATACCCAAGCGACTTACAGCTGTAATCGCAGCAAAAGGTGGCGCTACAAAGTATTAACTTAAAGGGGCTAAATAATTTTGTGCGCCCAATATTTCAGTTTTTATTTGTTTAAAAGGTTTGAAATATCCAATAAATTTCGTTCCACTTCATGATTGTGTCCCACTTGTTGTTGATTCTTCACAAAAAATTACAGTTTTATATCTTTATGTTTGAGGCCTGAAATGTGGCAAAAGGTCGAAAAGTTCAAGGGGGCCGAATACTTTCGCAAGGCACTGTAGTATGTTGAAAAAAAGTTGTACTTAAATGTCAAAAAAGTCATGAAAAAGTAATAGCAGTGTGTTGAAAAAAGTCATGAAAATTAATTGTACAGTATGTCAATAAGTCATTGTATAGCATGTTCAAAAAAGCATAGTATAGTATGTCGAAACAAAACATGATAAAGTCATAGTATAGTATGTCGAAAAAAGTCATACTATAGTATGTCGAAAATAGTGTTTAAAAAGTCGTAGTACAGTAAGTCGAAATAAATAATATAAAAAAATAGTGATTAAAAAGTCATTGTACAGTAGTAGTAGTTGACAGAAAGTTGTACGTAGGGCTGGGCGATATGGAGAAAATCAAATATCACAATATTTTTGACCAAATACCTTGATATCGATACCGCAACAATATTGTAGTGTTGACTATTGGTGCTTTCACAAAATATTTACACAATGAGATTTTTGATAAATAATCATCAGTAATGTGGATATAATGACTAAAGTGGATACGGGCAAATAGAACAGTTATAACAGTCTGGTTAGTTCAGAAAAGTACATCACTTTACTGTAATGCAGCCTTTAAAACCAGGAAAAGACAACACCTATGCCATATTACGATATCCAATATAATATCCTAGTCTCGTATCACGATATCGATATAATATCGATATATTGCCCAGCTCTAGTTGTACGGAACAACCAGATAACAATACTGTGAATCAGCATTCACCCAATAAATAAATAGAAAGCAGAGCAGCTGCCATCCCCATTACTTAATGGTTAGGGTTAACCTCAAGGTACTGCCAGTTGTCTCCATGCCAGCAGGCACATCTGTCAGCACAGATCAAGTTGGATCACAGAAACAAAAAGAAAACTTTATCGTGTTGGGGGGGGTGTGGGGGGGTGGTGTGTGTGTGTGTGTGTGTGTGTGTGTGTGTGTGTGTGTGTGTGTGTGTGTGTGTGTGTGTGTGTGTGTGTGTGTCAGGCTGCAGATTAAAGCATCCACCAAGCCTCAGCGTTTGTCACAGCAGCTGGAGAGAGCCATCACTACCGTCTTCAAGCCTGTGGCCAATCACGATTTCAATGTGAGATCTATATATACTGTGTATATATATTAGAAGTATATGTTTGTGTGACCAGTTTGATTTAGAAACATGGTATGACCCCTTTTGATAAAGTGAACAGTTACAAAATGATTTAAAAACCAGTTGCACTGAAGTAATGGAGGTTGTTGCAGGGCTGACCTGCACATATTGATGATGTCATCAGGGTTCTCTCTGCTTGGGCTCGGAGACTACTCATTTTTTTGCAAAAAGCTTGTGTTACAAACTACTGTAGTTACCTGATTTACCAGGCAACAATGCTATTTAATTAGGAGAAACGTAGAATCCAGTTTTTTGGGCCTTAACCTATAGCTGAGACTCCATTAACAATATCTCTGCTGCTAAAAATTCTCTCTTTTCGATCTGTCTTTTGTAGCTCCGCCAACTTAATGAAAGTGCAATACTAAATTGCTAGAGTAATCCTATAATGTGCAAATATCTTCTGCATAATTAACTACAAGTACCAAGTTTTAACCTTTTTAACCAGGTAGAAATAAGAAAATATATGCTCATTTCATTTGAATGTCACATGAATCTTAAAGTACAGAAATAAATATGAACTTATACGTACATTATGTTATCATAATTTATCACAGGTTAACATTTAGACACAGGCATACAGTGAATTGACATGTCTAGTCAGGCTTTTACAGAGCTTGTATTCAGAATGTTATGGATTATAATCAAATTGTTATATTAGAATCAAACCAAAAGGGTCCGATTAACTTTATGATATAATAAATTAGTAATATTACAAGTGCCATCATTGTTAATATTAACATCAGTAGTAATAACGTTCCGTATGATTCCCAGGTGGAGCACGAGAAGAAGAAGAAGTCGGAGGGGAAGATGGTGAGGGCCGAGTGGCAGGTCGTGTTGGACATGCTCTTCTCTGCCTTTGAGAAGCACCAGTATTACAACATCAAGGACTTGGTGGACATCACCAAACAACCTGTGGTGAGCAACACAAAAACACACAAAAACAATCCACCTGCCCACTATCCACCTTGCTTTGTTAAATTGGAACAAGTCACCCACTGAATGACGTTCATGCCTGTTCACACTATCGTTTGTGGCTGAATTTGGGCCAACGTGCGGATACACACACACACATACACACACACACACACACGGGATGAATCAATACAGTGCAGTGGATTGGTTCCAGCTCGCAGAGAACAGCAATGTGTAGGTGCTGATGAGACCTTGAGGTCCTCCTCTTCCTCTGATTGCAAGTGATTGCATAACCATTGGCTGAGTAGGAGTCAAGCGCTGCAATACACTCCACACCATCGTTTCTCTCCTAAAGCACTTGGCTAACACTCAAATTAACTGAACTAAAGTAACCGACATGCCCATTATGAAAACCCGAGGATTCATTATGTGCAGTTGGCACACGTCACCTTCAAGCTCAACGGAGCCACCCAGTGGTCGTTGGAGAGTAGGGTCTCTAACACAGCACCAGTCCTGCTCAGTATTACACATTAGAGTTGTGTTGGATTGAGCTATTTTGAACTACTTTATATACAGGGAAGGTCAATATGTAATGACATATCCTAATTTATTTGTTGTTTATTTTCTGTATTATTCTAAATTGAAGTGTAGACTAACCAGTAAGTATAGTTTTCAAATAATATTCTAGTAAAAGATGTATAAAATGGGAATATTTAAACAGGTACCTCAAAATTGTTACATTCATATTGTTATGTCTGTTCTGTTAAAAATAAGGTATACACAAAAATGCAACACGTGTCTAAATGCATTCATATGTCAAATACAGCTGCTATAGGCAGATTGTCACAATCTGTTATTTTTCTCTCCAGACCTACCTGAAAGAAATTATGAGGGAAATCGGGACGTACAACAGCAAGGGGGCTCACAAAAGCACCTGGGAGTTGAAGCCAGAGTACCGACATTACCAGTCCGCTGAGGAAGAGGAGATGCAGACGGCCTAGTGCCTGTTCACATTTGTTTTGACTGACTTCATGAATATAGATGTCAAAAAGGAAATACTGTTGGTTATGCATGTTTGAGTTTGTAATATTTAAGTTAACATTATCATTGTAGAAGTTTACTATGCATTAGCGAGCACAGCCCTTAAACATGAATAAACACATTGTTCATAGTGATGTATGAAGTTTTTTTGGAAACGGTGTCTCTCAAAGTGGAAGGTGGCAAAAACAATCTTTAATGGTATGTTAAATGTTTTATGAAGTTATGTGAACTTTCCTTTCATCTGGTTTATGTATAGACAAAAGACACACGGCTCTCCTGCTACACCGTCAATGAACTCGAGCAAGGTAGAACCAAGACTTTGTTCCGGTCATTGCAACGCAGTGTTGCAGTTCATGTAAGTTACACCTGTGTGTGACAAGTTAAAACATTTGTGAAAAAGCTCTATTTTCCTCTTTTGGTCATTAGGGATCCACTTTATTTAGAAAACCCATCACAGTAAACGTCTTTTTGTAGTTGAGCCAGACTACACAGGCAAGGAACCTACTGCTGCTCTGGTTTGATATTTCAAACAGGAATGTTGAGTTTCTGACCTGCATCATTACCACTTGTGTCAGTAGGTGTGTTCTGTTGATTATGGTGAGATCAGAGCAAGTTTTGGTTCGACTTTATTAAATGTAATGTAAACCGATTTATAGACAGCCACAGTGGATTAGTTGTGTCCTGATGTGTTCTCCCTATGAACTGTGTATCCTCAATTAAGAAAATATCACAGGGGAATTGGATTCTCGATCAGTTATAGGTCAGCAAATTTCAGTTTTAGAAGAGCCCAAAAATAAATGCAGCCACACCTTTAAAAAGACTGCAGCAATGTAAAAATGTTTAACTCCACAAATTAAGTTGGCCCAAAAGCTGCCTTTTGAATGTAGCCCACAACATCCCACAAACATACAGCAAAACAAAGTGGTGGTACGAGATTTTATTGTCAAATTAAACCAGAAGTATTTTCATTGTCGATGGAATCGTATTTAATGCAACCATAAGATGTCTGAGGAGGTCAACCTAAATATTATAGATCATTGCTAAAATAGTACGCAGACAGAAGAAAAAAACATCCTCATTCAGTCCACTGTCCTGATTTTCACAAAAACTGGGCCAATCCTGGGATGATAATCAAACACTGCAAAAGCCAAAAAGAAAAAATGTTGACAGTATTCAATGACCAATGGTGTTTGATTCACCCAGCCCTGGGCACGGTGTCGTAGGTTTCTGTTCTGTCTTGATGCAAAATAGCGCCCCTTCTGTCCGCTCTTGACCCATTTGGGAAACAGCAGCCAATTGAAAAGCAGATGTAGTTCCAGGTGGTTACTGCAAGAAAAGAAACACACAGACACACTTCTATTTAGTGGGGAATACTGTGAATTTTTTAAACTGAAACTGCTGGTTAAGCTGAAGATGAGTTATCTAAAAAGGGATTCTGTTGAAGCCCTCTACTCTTTAGCTGAGGTAAATGTCCAAATATCCTCAATATATTCTTTGTGAGACCCAATTAAAAATGTGCTATGTAAAAACTGACAGCATGTAGTTCACCAGCATGCAGATCACTTCACAGGACTGATACTATCACTTTCCCCATTCTGAAATTACAGAGGTTAGCCCTTTACACACTGCATTCTCTTAGACCATGGTCCTAGGCCCAGGGCTGTACAATTCACACTGCACTGTCACTAGCCCTTAGCAACTTCCAGCCTAAGGCTTGGTAGTATTTTCAGGAGAAACCCCCACAAACTAATTTCTCCGTTTTATTCAAGTGTCCCAGTAAGCCATGACAGTTAGCCAACATGTGAACAACCATACCAAGACCCTAAAACTGAACCAGCTAAACGGAATTCCGCCATCATTCATTTTATGATGATTTACACCTATGCTACTGTGACATGCTAAAATGTTTTCACAATAACGATAAATAGTTACTAAAAAGGACACTGTATTTGGAGGAGAGTACTTACGCATTTCTCAACCAGCAGACCATCTTTGAAGAACAGCATGTATGGCGTGATGTTATCCTCGCGGTAGTCCAGCAGTCCAACCATGCCATCTGGGTTCATCGACTCTCCTGTGAAGAACTGCAGGGAGACAAAGACGACACGTCAGAAGACGATCGGCAAAATTGTGCGGCCTCAGGTTTCATAGAGACCTGAGTCAAGATAACGGACCATAACTACGTGGTGCAGTTAAGAGAGCCGATATTGGGTGCTTTACAATATTTGTTAAAAAAAAAAAAAGACCTTGTTTTTCTTAATAATAAATACCTGGTAGTTGCCGAGATTAGCCACAATCTTCTTAACTTCTGGTGTGATGCCCTCCACGAAGGCCTGCACTCTCCCTGGATTGGTCTCTTCCAGCTTGGCCTTAACGCTGGACATGAAAACCAAAATGACATTTTAAAGATTCAGTCTGGATGAGATCCAACGTAGCACACGGTTACAGTAGAGGACGCACCAATCCAACTTTAAACTACGGAACCAATACTCACGCCTTCACGTAGTCTTTCATGTGCTTTAGGTACTGCTTCTTGTCGTAGCCCGTCTCCTGCAGTTTGTGGTTGAGGACGATGTCTACGCCAGAGACTGAGGTCGAATCAGTGCCCTCCGACGCCTCTTCTGCAGAGGCGTTGGCCGAAATTAAAGCCTCATCGAAGCCTTCTGTCCTGGTGACGGTCTAGACACATCAAACAGGGGAGCAGATGGCAGAGACATGAGGGCGGAGAACACACACATATATAGACATACATAACACACATGCATATATATGTATGATGAATCACTGACAATGAGAGGGCAAGGCAGCTAACGATAGCTACACATTTGGCTTAACGGTGTTGGGATGAGTCAGAAAACCGGTAGGTAAACTAAACTCCCAAATTGATCAGATTTTTTTTTTTTTTTTTAAACGCTCAAACTAAACCTGACTAAACATCCTCAATCGCAACTTCTTTAAATCATACATGTAATATTCAGTATTTGATGGCACACTTTTGTGGGCAAAGCAGAGTTGTAGCTTTGAACCATTAACTAAATCCCATGACAACTTCCTTTTGTGTGTGTTGGACACACACCCCATATGTCGCCCTGACTGTGATCTCATGTAAAGACAATGCCACTCACATCACTACAGACCTAGTCAGCCACAAAAGGAGCACTGATCACATGAGTCACCACATATATAAACCTGAATCTCAGCTGAGGGAAGAAAAACTATTTAAAACCAAATTGTACAACGACGGATATGTCTACAAATCAAATGCATGGCTTCACACGCTTTGAGTAAGTGAACAAACGATTTTTCTTATGTTAAGGGTCTGACAAACATGTTTCCTCTCGATTTGGCTTGGTGCAACACCTTCACTGTCACATACGTGCCTGCAAATTGTGTCAATGACCGTGAAATTGAATTGCCTCAAGGGCAGATGTTTAAACGATGACCAGTGAATAAGATTGAGATACGCTACTGATCCCTCAAGGGGATATAACATTGTTTCCCCCCCACTCAGTTATTAGACACACCTGCCTTATACAACACAAAAGTTACTTAGTTTGTTTCTCATACATGTTTAAAATGTGTGCAATGCATAACTTAGCTACAGGGTGGCGTGGTAAAATGTCGTTTTCATTGTGGCCTTGCATTAGGCCAACCAGGTGGAAAGAAAACCACCCCAGTTTGAACATAAAATAAATTCCATCCAACTCACCTTTCCTTCAACTTCATAGAAGAGGTCGGTTTCCTTAACTTTGAAGGCGTCCGAGAACATCTCATCATCTGGGGAAGAAGCATAGTCACACTTGATGAACACAAAGCAAATCCTAGGGCTCCCATCTGGTTGCGCCATTAACTAGAAGATAACTTTACGTAACGCTATATATACACACACACACTGGACAGCAGGCTTAACGTTACATTCCTCAGTAGCAGCTCAACTAACTCGTGTTTTTATCTTTATCTGGAACTAACGCTAGTGATGAAATAACGAGGTATCCTACTTTTCCCAGTAGCGATGCTAACGCTAACTCTAGAGAAATCTGCCAGTCAGACATCCCCCCCCCCATAAATAAAAGATGCAGCTAGCATTAGCAGCTAACGTTACATGATGCTGAACGCCATGTATACTTCGTTATTTTATCACGATTTACGTCACAAGTATAGCATTGTATCGTATCATATGTATCCCCGCTAAGAGCTTCCATTTATATTAGAGCACACGGTAGTCACACTTCTAGCCAACGTATCGGTAACGTTAGTTGAACCATGGCCAAAGCTAACCGGCCTCAGCATCGTTCGACAGGGTGGCTAACACCGGCAGACTTTCTGCTTATCGTCATAGAGTTCTGGTTAGCATGTGGCTAACGCTAGCTTCCAGACGACGACAACACGAGTTAGCTAGCTAGCTGTAAGCTAACCTGCCGGCCAACTCCCTCCAATAACATGACACAGCCAAAATAACCGTCGCGACTATAACAACTACCTAATAAACACGAAAGACTACACTGAACATGACGAATTCTGCTATGACGCACGTTTACCTTCCGATCATTTTGCTATTCGTTGTTGAAAAAAAACGGACAGGAAAACAGCGGTACTGCCCGAACAAAATCGATGGAATAGTCTCTGCCTTGACATTTTCTGCCGAAAGTGTACAACAACACCTAATCTGTCGATCTACTAGGAAAAACCTATTTCTGCCAGGACAGAAACAAAGATTAAAGTTATGTTAAGCTTACTTTCTCATAATTTATTCGTATATATATATATATATATATAAGTCATAAAACCAGGACAAGACATGAGTTACAAGACCCGCTTTACTCCTTTCCTAGAGAATTTACCGGACTGCAGAATGGATGTTATGCTGGATTTGTCTTAATCGTTTAACTCTTAATTTATATGGTTTGTAAAATGCATTTCCCAACATGAAGGCTTAAATACCTATACCTCCAGTGGTGAACTAAGGAATCCTCCATTTAATGACTTTATGGCTTAAAAGTAGTCAAGATTTAATCAGCCTATAAAACCATTGTTCAGTGTAAACCAATTGTCTCAAAATACTTAAACTTCTAGTTTAAGAAAGATTACTTGAGGTTGAGCTGCTCACTGCACATATGCCTATATAAAGACTACAGCCTGTGATGTGATGTTTAGACTGTAAACTGTGACCATGCATATTTGGGAAAATGCAGCCTGTGTGTTTATGTTTCTATAAGCAGGGACAAATTTCAAAAAGGAAATCTTTCAAACAGCCATCTATTACTTGTAAAGCAACTTTATTTCTCTTTTATCAGCACATTATTTTGGTACAACAAGCACCGTTTCAACTTTGTGATTACCTCAAACTATAATTGTAAAATCCAAACCAGATGTAATGCCATCATCTAGCCATCCTCCGTCCACAGGGCAACACAGTGAGATGATTTAAGTATTTGTGGGCAAGTATCTGCACACTGTGAAAAATCCATTTATAAAGAAAAAAATAAAAAAATCAACTGTAGAAGTCCTACAGTAAAAAAGAGGCCGGGCATCGAGATAACGTCGGTCAATTAAGTTCCAAACAACCTCACCTTTCAATTATAGTTAAGACTTCCTCAAAAAGGAAAACAAATACAAGAATGGAGCCTATGAAGAGGACCAGCACAATCAAATTGAGCACATGCAAGACAAAAGACATTAGAAAAGTAGTCCATGTACAATTATACACACAAAATAAACAAATGAGAATTTATTGACAGACGTTTATAAAGATGCAAGTGCAACAGAGCAAAAGTTTGTTTGCTCCAAATGCCTTCTCCCGCATACTACACAATGCATCCCATTTGTCATTATCTTAAAAGGACAGCAAAATAATTTGTAGTTCCAGGCTACTGGAGCCAATGTTCTATGGATGAAGGGTCTTGATCAGTAGTCCTGTGATCAGGGTTTAATTCTTAGATGCCTAATGACTATGGATTCAGTTTTAGCAGGAGGGTATGCACTGCACAGGGAACACATCATTATCCAAAATCTTGACCACAACTTTATAGCTTAAACCTAGCTGCAAATGTTGATCTTAACATTTAAAAAGCTACAACTGTCCACAGTCTGTGATGACGAGTTTCTTTGTGGGCGAGCCTGTCTTTGTGCCAAGCTCTCCCATCTGCAGCACCACATCCATGCCTTCCCGAACCCAGCCGAAAGCCACGTGTTTGAAGTCCAGGTGTTCGGCTTTCTTCAGGGTGATAAAGAATTGTGAGTTGTTGGTGTCGCGTCCGCGATTGGCCATTGACAGAATGCCCGGGCCTGTGTGCCGAACGTCAAAGTTCTCATCTTCAAACTTGCTGCCGTAGATGGACTTTCCCCCTGTGCCATCACTGTTGGTGATGTCTCCACCCTAAAAGACCAATTGGGAACTTGTTAGTAATGTTGTCTACACATGGAGCAGGACACAATTAAGGCAGTAGTGAGCCGTACTGAACAAATTATCACAACACCAAACCATCTGAGAAATTATGTGAGGAAGCATTTTGGATTCAACGCCACACATGGAATAATCATGGACAAGAGCAATGCCGTTTGCTGATTTAGTAAAACGCAACTGCCTTGCAGTAACGTTAGCTCGTCACTCAAGTGAGGCAGTGGAGACGCAGCAAATGAATGGAACAATGCTACCATGCATTTTTGGATAGGCTATGTGGATAAGGTTTGGATTAAGTCAAACAAACGTGTTACAAATTTGTTCAAACTTTATTTCTAAAAAGTGACAGCCCTAGTGCTGAATGCTTATGCTCTCAACTAAACCACCACTGAACCAGAGCAGACTCTGGCACCACTTCCTCTGTTGTCCAGTAGTGAGGTCACTATACCAAAAATTGTCAGTGCTGTCAAACGCCATGTAGCAGAAGCTAACAACAGCAGATTTTTACTACTGAACTAAAATTAGTATACACACTTTTGATCCCTTTTATTTTGTAGTTTTCACACCACTGATGATGATGATCACGTTAGATGACCAATCCTGATAATCTCCTCACCTGACACATGAAGTCCGGTATGACTCTATGGAAGATGGAGTCCCGAAGGCCAAAGCCTCTCTCGCCAGTACAGAGAGCCCTGAAGTTCTCCGCTGTCTTGGGGACTATATGGGAGAAAAGCTCTATGGTGATGGTGCCCAGAGGTTGGCCGTCGCCTGCCACTTTGAGGAACACCTGGGGGTTAGTGTCTTTGGAGTGCTCTTGAACTCTGGACATCTGTGGTGAGGAGATATACGAGGCATCGCCCTCAACTTGGCCTAAGCGGCTCTGACACTCGCAGAAGGTCTTCTTAAAGGATTCGGCTATTTCAGGGGTTTTGAACTTGGCCGCCAGCTGTTCCACTATGCCGTCGCCGTCTGGAAAAACAGAAGGAAAGACAAAAAGATTATCAGCAAGAGGTCTGCTTGAAAGCAACGATACACACTAGCACAAAGTAATATATGGCTAATGTCGGTCTTTAAAATCCTTCTTTGGAATCCAAAACTATGCAAAACCTGCTTTTTGTTATATTCATGCTAGAGCTGGGCAATATATCGATATTATATCGATATCGTGATATGAGACTAGATATTGTCTTAGATTTTGGATATTGTAACATCGTAATATGGCCTAAGTGTTGTCTTTTCCTGGTTTTAAAGGCTACAGTAAAGTGATGTCATTTTCTGAACTTACCAGACTGTTAGTCATTATATCCACATTACTGATGATTATCCATCTAAAATCTCATTTTGTAAATATTTTGTGAATGCACTAATAGTCAACACTACAATATCGTTGTGGTATCGATAGAGGTATTTGGTCAAAATTATCGTGATATTCTCCGTATCGCCCAGACCTAATTCATGCACAAAGAAAGTCAGACAAAAGGTATTTCAAAAAAGGTTATCAACGTACAATTATAATAGTGTAGTCACTAAAAGATGCTTCTACCATGGCTAGCTAATTATCATCAGAGTAATGAAACCAGAGGTTGCGCACCACTATTTTTTTCAGCCGCGCATGACAAAGTGGAAACAGGAAGCATGGACGAGTTTGAGGGCAAGCTCTCACGGCCGAAAGCACAAATATACACCATGGTGAAACGATATCTCGCGTCGAACACGGCCATAAGCACGATGGAATTTGAGAAATCGCTTTCCATTCAGCCCCTTTAGGAAATGGTATAAAAATCTTCTCTCAAACCCCGCCAGTTCTGCCATTGTTTACCTTTATCTTCTCTGTAGAAATGGCAAAGTCTGTATCCTTTCCTCAGTTGAGACACCGGTCCAGGAGAAGACTGAAACTAGTGTCGCGACCACCATGCACGAGTATAAACCGTTACGGCGCTCCCATGACGTCACACTGTCGCGCGGCAGGTCGGGAATGGCGAGTATAATGGACGTTACATGCTGCACAGACACGGACTTTCCGTCAACACTATACATGTACCTGAGTAGTCCGTGGCAGTCCAGATCAGTGCGTTAGCTGAGGCGTTCATGGGTTTGAGTTCCATCGCCTGTGTGATCGTGTGGTTGGCACAAACCCTCAGCACCTGCTCCCTTCTCATCAGGATTCGGTAGAAGCGTTTGGTTGGGTGGAAGAGGATCTTGAGGTCACCGATGCCACGCTCCTTCCACTGGCCGAGGTCCCGGTCCCAGCGGTACAGCTTGGCGCGCTCTTTGAATAGGATTTCCTCATCCTCCTCTCCAGACTTTGTCTCCACCTGAGAGACACACAATTATTTAAAGATTAAGTGTCCCCCTGTACCTCATTCACTAAATTTAAATTTAATGTCTAAAAGGAAGACTAAAATATTTCAGCTCAGCATTAAAAAAAAAGTACCTCTGGTAGTGACACTATTGGCTCAAAGTGAATGTCGGCATTAGAAGCATCCTCTTCATCGCTGCCCTCCTCACCGCTGTTTTTTGGCGCTGAGGTCACTGCGGCCCCAAATACTGTTGCTCCAGCATTTGCCCACGAGAAGTTGGAGTCAGCTATCAAAGAGAACCAATAAATGTGGCAAAATATAATTTTCTTGCGTTGTGTTGGTAACATGCTAAGAGAGTCAGTTGTCAAAAAGACCATCTTCACAAAATATTAATGTTGAAGCCAACCTTGAGTTCCAAATGCAAAAGCGTCTGTGTTTTGGGCCAAATCAGCAAAGGAGAAGCCTCCGAAGGAGTTGAAGCCAAAGTTGGAGTCTGTGTGGGGAAGGAATAAAGCTTAAATACTGAATTGAATACATTTTTTTTTTTTTATTCCTCTCATTTGTTTTATGCAGGATTCCAACCGATGGTTGCTGACATTTGTTTATGAAGCTGGCAGGAACAACATTTTGACTGTTCATCAATGTTACCGTACTAGAGCTGACCCACACACAACAGTTGGACTGTCAAAGCTCTTACATCTGTAGTAATGAACAAAAGGTGATCTATACCTTCACTAGCTGTTGTAGCAGTAAAAGCTGCAGCTGCAGTCCCCGTGTTGGACTCTGGCTCTGGGCTCTTTTTAGTTGACAGATCAATGGGAGAACTGCTGCTTGGAGCTTCACTCTGAGTCTCTGTTGGCTGGTCTGAGGTCTGCTCCTCCGGTGTAGACATGCAGCCTGCAGCTTCTGTGCTGCCTGCCGCCGCCGCAGCTTCTGTGCTGCCTGCCGCCGCCGCAGCTTCTGTGCTGCCTGCCGCCGCCGCAGCTTCTGTGCTGCCTGCCGCCGCCGCAGCTTCTGTGCTGCCTGCCGCCGCCGCAGCCGGGGCTGCCTACGCCCGCCCGCAGCCGGGGCTGCCTGCCGCCGCCCGCAGCCGGGGCTGCCTGCCCGCCGCACAGCCGGGGCTGCCTGCGCCGCAGCGGGCTGCGCCGCCCGCCGCCGCCGGGGCTGCCTGCCGCCGCCGCAGCTTCGGGGCTGCCTGCCGCCGCCGCAGCTTCGGGGCTGCCTGCCGCCGCCGCAGCTTCGGGGCTGCCTGCCGCCGCCGCAGCTTCTGTGCTGCTGGATGACAGGCCTGATGCCGGTTCCTCTGGGGTTACAGCTGGGCTGCTGGAGGCCTTTTCAGTTTGGTTTAACTGGGCACCCTGAAACAATTTAAGAAATAAACTACAATAATACTGATGCTCTCTTGATGCTAAATTAACAAAAAACCTGCAACTGGTTAAACTAACTCAAAGTTAGTTAGTTATAGAATATACCAAATATATTCACTGCTTCAGCCAAAAGAACTAAATAAAATGAATGAAACCATTTCCCGTTTAGTAGCCATGGTATGATGGATGAACGAACTTTGAGGTATCCAAATAATAGGAATACAATGACTTTTCACCTATTCATTTTGTTCCAATTACAATGCATAATTGCTTACTTGTCCATTGCTATAAATGTATGCAGCTAAGATTACCTGCCTGCATTTCTAAATGTATGACCTGAAAATGTTCTTCAATCAAGACTTGGCAGCTTACCACGTGTACACTGTTTAATCTATTGTTTTTAGATGCTTATTTGATATGCAATATTGTCTGTATAAATTCAGCGCCTTTGCTAACTGTTGTGTCTGTTACCAGGTCTTGCTGTGCCTTGCGGACTTCGGTCTCATAGTCTTCAGGCTTGTCGTGGTCCGGGTCACTGTCGGTGGTGCTCAGGCCACAGAAGAAGTTGGGTGGAAGCTGGAGGCTTCTGGCCTTCTCCTCCTCCTCCGGCGTCGGCTTTTTCTCCCACACCACCTGGCAGTCTGGCTCTGAATGCAGTACACACAAGTTTAGGGTTAGAAAATTACTAGCAGGCGAAGTGAGCATTACTTTTGACAAAGTCCACATACTTTGCCATGTAATGAATAGTGTATTGAAAAGAGTATTTATCTATTGCAGCCCTGAACAAAATGTCTGAGAAATGAATCAAACCAAAAGTGAAGGAGAGTAATTGGATAAAAATGTGTGCGTTACAGGATATAATATACATACCATCACCACATGCTGCAGCCTTTTTCTCAGGAGGATCAAGGTAGAGCTTTCCATTCAAGGCCTTTACTGCTGAGTCAAAGTCCTCATCTGAAAATATAAAACAAATTCAACACATATTACCCTTTGATAACTTTTTTTGCCATCAAGTAGGATGTTGCTGCAGAGACTACTGTGACCAGGAATCAACCAGTGTTGACTGGCCTGGTTTGAATTGACAAAAGAAGGGTTGAACATGGGTCAGATAACCCTGGTCTGACCCTGGTCACTGGTGTGAAAGAGGTATAAAAAGGATTTGTCTGGTCGTATTTTGGTTTAATAAAACGAGCTGATGGTAAACCAATAAAACATGACAATACCATGTGTAGAAAAAGCAAATTTGTAAAAATGAAGCAACAATTAAAACTGAATGAGTCTACTAGTTACCATGTTCACTTCAACAACACACTTTTGTACTCTACTCCTATCTTTTGGTCTTACCGTCAGTTTGATCATCGCTGGTGTAGCCTGGTTCATTCTGGTAGCAGAAGAAGGTGAGAGGCAGCAGGAGTTTCCTGGCTAAAGCTGCCTGTTCAGCAGTGGGTGCCCTGACATACACAACCTCCACCTCGGAGTCCTCATCCGACCCTGCACTGCCTCCCTCTGACTGAGGTGGTCCTATGACAGACAGATACAATAGAAGTAGAACAATACATAGTCAGCCAGGGGAGGAAATGCTTAGAAGAATTGAGAAATTAAGCTGCTTTGTTCCCTTCATAACTACAGGTGTTAGTTCCACACACAAAAAAAATCATGCACAGCAAAACTGAATAGCATGCAGTTTATTTACAAATGTGTGAGTTGTATAAAGAGAACATTTCTGTATGCATGTGTCTCAGTGTTTTTCATTTTATTTGACAGCTTTACTGTAGGACACATAGCACTGTAGCATTAAATTGCATAAATACCTGAACTCTAATTAGCCTTTGCTGAGGTCAGTGAACATCTCTGGCAGAATTGCATTTCATGCTGTTGCTACACATCCTGCACTAAAAATGGCATGTGTGACGTTTGCCCAGTGCATTCCTCTCTGAGGGAACGCTCTCCAGAGGAATCTTCTCAGCTCACCTTTCAAATAACATGAACTTTTACTGATGTGTCTCCTGTTGGTATACAACACTCTAGTTTGATTGTCCATTAGTTAGTTAATGATATGCTTACTGGTCATTAACCATTACCAAATGGTAATACATTACCATAACTAACTAACTAAAAAAGATAGATCCATCAAAACCTTTTAAGCCCCTATGACCTGAAGCACAGTAAAAGATCTGATTCTTCTTCAATTCAAGACTCACATGAGAAAAGTTCTAACTAAAAACCACTAGATTGCTTTTTGCTAGGTGGAAGAAATACTATTTAAAAGAAAGAAAACAAAAATCAAAAACTATTTAAGAGCTCAAAAATAACTAGAATCGTTCATACACAGATATCAAAATGAGAATTTCGTCATGACATAATCATATGAAATTAAGCTGATACATTGATTTACCACTCAGCCATAATAAAGGGGCTTGTAGAAACTCTGATTCTAAAGATAATATAGATTTAAATGTAGAGTTTTAAACTAATTTTTATGAGTTGCCCTTTATGAATTATTTAACTGCATAACACAATATTTCCACAATGACCCTGATGAATTAGCAGATATACTCGCTGCTGTGTGAGACACTTGCATTTTGGGACATTAGGTGCTACTTGAGAATTTTAATAATTACTAAAGTTCTTTGTAGAATAAAAACTGCACATCACACTGGACATACACACACATTAGCTTCAATGTTTTTTTCCCACTCCGTGCATCCAGGTTATTGCTGTCTAGTTATAAGGGCCAGCCAGGTGACAGCTGAGAAGTGTTAACACACACTGCAGTGATTAGAGTACCTGGGGGTTCAAATTGGGTGGTTGATGTGCTGGTCCAAAAAGCCATTGGGTTATCTTTGAAAAGCCTAAAATCCAGCCCTAAAGGATGATGGGTTTTTGGGCGAAGAGAAACTAATCGTGAGGCTTGTATCATAATCATAAAACACGGCCAAAAAGTGTTAAAATGAAGGAAAATGTGGTGTGTGTATTGAATTAAGAGTAAATCTAAGGGTGTGCAACATATGTTCAACGTGTTCTCTAAAACTTCCTATAGATAATTTACTGTATACTTTACTTAAAACATAATATCTTAATATAATGGAACCAAATAAAACAATATTTTTGTATATAATGTATATGTAGTGGCTACATGGGGAGGAAATTGGAAATCAGGAATTGTAATATAAATTCTGTCCCAAATACTTCTGAGAAGGGTCTTGGCTGGGTGAACTAAGAAGATGATGTAGCAATGAGATGCAGATGAAACAAGACAAGAAAAACTCAAATAAATAAAAACAGTCGTGATACGCATTCAAAAAAATAAAAATAAGTATATACTGTACACATATTAAGATATATGTATATATATATTTTTTTTTTACCTTTCTCTGGGACTTTGAATGCCGGTGCTGCAGGTAAAGCTTTGGCAAGCTGTCCAGAATCTTTGGCTTTCGAACTGGATGCAGATTCTTCAGTCTCGGAGTGTAATTTAGGAGAGACAAAGCCAAAAAACTTCTGAAGGCTTTGAGTGCCAAAGACAAACTTAGGGGGTGACACCACTGTCTTTGAGGGGTTGACTGGACTTGGAGACCCAGCGGCACCTGGCTTACTTTCGGGTGAAAGCTCTGTACGTTCCTTTGTGGTCTCTTCCAGCACAGCGATGGCTGCCTTCCCACACACAGGTGTATCAGCCTGTGCAGATGCTGTAGGTCCACTGTCTTGAGGTGTGGCAACCCTGGATGTCACTTGAGTCATGAGTTCCTCTTTTTCTTGGGCAACCTTGGCCTCTTCAAATACCTGTTTGAATGCATTTGCAGTGTCCTGAAGCTTGAATCTCACAGCCAACTGCTCAATGTTACCCTCTGCTACTTCAGCAAAGTCCAAGGCACTCCAGACCCAGGCCTTCTCCGCACCTTTCATGGGTTCCAGCTTCATAGCTGCTGTGATCCTGTGGTTGGCACAGATCTTTAGTACCTGGTCTCTCCTCATTATCAACCTGACTCGTTTGGTGTCATAATTCTGTAAGACCTTGAGGTCTCCAATGCCCCTCTCCTTCCACTGACCCAGTTCTTTATCATAGCGATACAGTTTGGCCCTGTGATTGAAAACCACCTGCTCATTTTCCTCTCCTGTAGAAATCTCCACCAGATCAGGCAGCGGGACCACAGGTTCAAAGTACTGGCCATCCCGCTCTTCATCCTGGGTTACATCCTGCTCATCATCAGTACCCACGGAGGCTCTGCTTTGGTCAAGTTTAGCGGGAGACTTGGAGGGGCTGATGCCAGGTTGGAAACTGAAGTTGAATCCACCAGTGGATTCTCCAAAGCGGAAAAGGTTCTTTCTCAGGGGGCTGCTGGCGATAGGAGAGGCATAGACTGATGAGTCAGCAGTATCATCTAAAGCCTCTTCTCTTAGGTCGTAGTTATCCCACTCCAAGGTGGGGCCGGTGGTTTCACAGTGAGACTTGATTACAAGGTTTGAAACATTGCTGGATGTCGTAATGTCTCCCTGGCTGTCATCATCTTTGATCTTGGTTTTCTCGTCCGTCAAAAAAGATTTCAGATCTTTTAAACCAGACTTCATCTCCTCTGCTTTCTGAATGAGGCGTGCTGTTCTGCCCGAGTCAACAAGCTTGTGGGGGGTTTGTAGGGGGATGTCCAAGAGAAGTCTCTGACACTCTTCAAACTTCTCCTTAAACTCCTCAGCAAGCTCTCGGCTTTTAAACTTAGCAGCCAACTGTTCAAGTTTAGCATCTCCATCAGAGAAGTCATTGGCCAGCCAAATCCATGCTTTGTCTGAGCCTGCCAGCGGCTTTAGATTCATGGTGGTGGTGATCCAGTGGTTGGCACATACCTTCAGAACTTGCTCTCTTCTCATCAGCACCCTTAGCCTGCCATTAGAGTTGTTTTTCAGGAATTTAAGGAGTCCTACACCACGCTCTTTCCACTGACTGGTGTCCAAGTCAAATCTGAAAAGTTTGACACGCTGAGAATAAAGAACCTGTTCATCCTCCTCCCCTGTCACTACGTCCACCCTATCAGGCATCTGGACCACTGGTTCGAACTGGATATCATCATTTTCCTCGGTTTTATACATGTCGTCTTCCTCCAGCTCATTTGTGGCAACTGTCTTGGTGGGGGTTAAGAACAGTTGCTCACCAGCCCCAGAGAAACCTTGGAAATTGGGGTCGTCCTGGCCATACTGGAAGTCTCCTTTAGAGGACTTTGCCAAGTCTGCAAAACTGAATGTACTGGTTTTTCCAGTAATTAATGGATTTTGATCGTGCTCTGTTTGGCCCTCTGAGGTTATAGACAGATTTTCTTTCTCCTTGTGTTTGTCAGCTATGCTTTTCAGAAAACTGGAGGCTGACCCTGATGGAGGCGTTTGATTATCAGTTGAGGGAGTTTCTTGAGCAGAGTCCTGAATGCCAAACTTAAAGCCACCAGCTGGAATGGGCATTGAGAAAGAGAAGCCTGAAGCACTTGTGGTACTTGTGGTACTAGATCCGGACTGAGGAGATTCAAACTTAAAAGAAGCAGCTGAGCTTTTCTCTTTGTTTTGACCAAACTGAAAAGTGCTGCCAGCTTCAAAAGGCATTGTAAATCCAGTTCCAGCAGGCTGGCTTGATGAACTCTTGCTTCCAAATGTAAAGTTGAATGTTGAGGCCGAGGGAGCTGTGCTGGCTGTGCTTTTAAAATTGGGGTTTGGTGTCTGACAGGCCACACACTTATTGGCAGAGGCATCGTTTCTCACCAGACAAGTGTCACAATCCCATTCCCCATGCTTCTTGGAAAATAAGGCTTCTAAAGAACGTGGGGAACGGCAGGAAACACATTCAGTAGCTGATGCATTATTTCTGACCAGGCAGGCATCGCAGTCCCACTGCCCATCCTCTTTTGGCAAATCAGCCCCAAATCCTGACACTGCTGGCAGATTTGATGTTACTGGAGCCCGCTCTGTTGATTTAGCCACAGGGTTGCGGGTTCTGCAGGCAACACAATTGTCAGCAGAGGCTTCATTTCTTACTTCACATACATCACAGTCCCACTGCCCGGGCTTCTTGCTAAACTGGGCACCAAACCCAGTTCCAACATCAGATAAAAAGGATGAATCTGGTACATCTGCAGCTGTTGCAGTTTGTGCTGTTGCAGTAGTTTTAGGTGTGGCTTTAAGAGCTTTACAAGAAACACAACTGTCAGCGGAGGCCTCATTTCTTACTTCGCATACATCACAGTCCCACTGCCCGGGCTTCTTGCTAAACTGGGCACCAAACCCAGTTCCAACACCAGATAAAAAAGATGAATCTGGTACATCTGCAGCTGGTGCAGTTTGTGCTGTTGCAGTTGTTTTAGGTGAGGCTTTAAGAGCTTTACAAGAAACACAACTGTCTGCAGAGGCCTCATTTCTTACTTCGCATACATCACAGTCCCACTGCCCGGGCTTCTTGCCAAACTGAGCCCCAAAACCAGAACCAAACGCACTGGTTACTGTGTCAGCAGGTTTTGAGGTGCTGGTGCCAAATGTAAAGGAGGAGGGTTTACCTCCAAAAGCACCAAATCCAGTAAATGTAGAGCCAGAACTACTGGGTTTTGTTGAATCAGTCCCAAATTTGAAAGTGAAGAGACTGGCTTTGGTTTCACCAGCAGCCTTAATGTCTGGCTTGGATGAAGAATTTGGATTTGGACTTTGACAAGCGGCACACTGCATATCCATGGGTTTGTTTCTCACACAGCACACAGTACATTCCCATTCCCCATCTTTAAGCGCAAACTGGGCTGCCAGGGATTCAGAACCTTTGAAGCTTTCCTCTTTCTTCTCATGTTGATCATTCTTTTCTGTTGATTTGAGCACAATTTCCTGGGCTTCCTCAAACTTAGCTTTGAAAAGTGATGCCTCATCTGCGGTTTTGAAGCGGATGGCCAGCTGTTCAGGCTTAGGTGCTTCATCGGCATAATCAATGGCATTCCAGACCCAGGATTTGTCAGAGCCAGCATTTGGTTTCAGTAGCATATCGGCATTGATGTAGTGGTTTGCACAGATCTTAAGGACCTGTTCCCTTCTCATTAGGAGGCGAACCTTCCCCTTAGCGCTGTGTTTTAGGATTTTAACATTGCCAATGCCCCGCTCTTTCCACTCTTTTGTGTCTGTGTCAAATCGATACAGCTTGGCCCTGTTGCAAAACATTTCCTCCTCCTCTTCCTCACCCGTTTTCACATCTACTTTATCAGGAAGGGGTACAATAGGTTCAAAGTGAGGACCATCTTCATCCTCCTCAACATGAGTGCTGTCATTGTCGCTCTCCGCTGCTCTTTCTTCTGCTGCAGACGTGGCAACCCCAAACACTGGCTTAGAAACATCCCCAAATTTAAATGGCTGCTCCACCTTTCCAAAAACACTTCCTGTGCTTGGTGCAGAATCAGCAAAGGAGAAACCGGTAACACTTTTATTGCCAAAGGTGAAGATGCCAGTTTGGCTGGGGTGCTGATCTTGGGCTAAAGGCTTCTCTGGGACAATATCTGTTTTAGTGGGAATGTCTGATGTAAGAAGACCAAGCAGGCTTTCACTGTGCTTGGCCTGGGAAGCTGGGAAAGTGAAATCTCCATCATTGGATTTAAAGTTGGAGTTGAATTTAAAAGCAGCTGAAGGTGTTGACTGGGCGAATACCCCTGATCCAAAACTAGGTACTTTGGGGACTTCAACGGGTGCCTGCTGGCTGAAGGACAGCTTTCCAAAGTCCATAGGCTTCCCCTCAATGCACTTTGGTGGCTGAACAGGGACTACAGATGGCTTGGTGAAGTAGCCAGGTTCAGGCAGGGGAGGGTTAGTGGTTTGTTGGGTTACACTCTGCCCATAATATTCTTCACTATATGGGGAAAGAAGGCTCGTGGCTGGTGATTCAAACCGAAGAGGGGCACCAAAGACCTGTTCTTGAGGAGGGTATATGCAGGCTGGGGCTGTCTGCAATGGAGGAGTATGAGTGGGCTGCTGGTAGGCATACATATGCTGCTGAGGTGGCATACGGTTCATACCATACATTGGGCCCTGTGCAAAGAGAAAGTCACAAAAAAAATACAAAATAAATCAAATGCCATTCGATATACTCCGAAAAAGTTTATTATTGTGAACTAGTGTTAAACAGTGGTAATTACCTTAGTGGGGGTTACATTTGCTGCTGTGCGCAGGAGATACTGAGAGTTATAAGCTGGAGACTGGTTGTAGTACACAGAGGGGGCTGTGGTGGCAACTTAAAATAAAAAAAAATAAAAAAAAAGATAGAAATGTAAAAAGATTTTGTTAAATTTATAAACTATTTCTATAGAAAAAATATGAACTATACATTTAAACATGCTTCGGTTCTATGTAGTGCGCTGACCTGTTAGGGGGGCCCCATGGTAGGACTGGACTGGGGTAAAGGGCTCCTGTAGGCCCTCGGCCCCATAGCTCTCCCCATACATCTTGTGATGAGGAGAGCCTGCATTTCCTGAAGAGTTGTGTCTCAGATCATGAACCTCATTCTGCAAAACACAGATCTTAATGAGAGGTGACTCAATTTGACATCTTTACAGAATATTAAACTAACAATAGAAGGATAAGTACAATATAACCATCATATACTGAGTCGTTATTGTAAACTGAAGAAAAATAGCTGGGATATTTCTATTAATAGACCTTTATTTGTAATTTTTCTAAATACACTTTATCACATGTGAGTAAATCTAATCCCATGCTCCCCTTTCATTTACTGCTGTACACTCAAAACACTTCCTCCATATTTACCTTTGTTATGATAGATTCAGTGTAACGTACACATCTATTTCCATCAGTACAAAAACACAAGTCATACCATACTCACCACTCTGCTGCTTTGAGTAGGTTCTTTCTTAAGCTTTAACACTGTTCTCAATCACTAATGTATTCCTAAGTGGAATCAGTGTGAAATTGTGTGGAATTAAAAAAAAAAAAAAAGACAAATGATGTTTAATCTCCTATCCTGACCTTGAGGGCTTCAACTTGCTGACACAGCATTTGGAGGAGACTTTTCTGGTCCTCCACCCAATGAGGTGGTACCTTGGGAGAAATCTGAACGACAGGAGAAAGAAATGATTAGAAATTATTGGAGCTGCAAAGATAAATCGATTAGTTGTCAACTCTTAATAGTCAACTACTTTGATAATCGATTAGTCGGTTTGAGTAATTTTTTAAGACAAAAGTAAAAGTTCTTTCCAGCTTCTTAAATGTGAATATTTTCTAGTTTCTTCTCTCCTCTGTGACAGTAAACTGAGTATCTTTGAGTTGTGGACAAAACAAGACATTTGAGGACATCATCTTGGGCTTTTGGGAAACACTGATCCACATTTTATAGACCAAACAACTAATTAAATAATCGAGAAAATAATCAACAGGATTAAACTATGAAAATAATAGTTTGTTGCAGCCCTAGAAATTACGAAAAGTCACTAATTTCTGTTGTATATCGATATCTGTGTGATAAATAGAAGGAAACACTTAATATTTAGATGTCATAAAGAAATCTCTTATGGTCTTCTGAATGAGAACCAATAAGCTGAACCTACCAGGTGTCTTTTGGAAGGAGAGATGATGCTTTTGTTAGGAGAGGGAGTGGAAAACTTTATGTGGGATATGGTGGCAGAGGTGTCTGTGGGATGAGCAGGGCTGGAGTGGGCCGGTCCTCCTCGACCCTCTTCCTCCTTCTCCTCCTCTTCATCCATAGCCTCCCCACTCTCGCCCAGCTGCTGGTTCACATCATTCAGGAGGTCCACAACTTCCTCCATGGAGACAGGCAGCTGGGACACAAGTGTAATACATGGTTATACAGCTGCAGAATTTTTCACATGAACAAGTAAAAGTAAATGGGACTTACCCTCTCAATGTCATCTGCATTAGCATTGTAGATCTTGGACAGGTAGGTCCTAAACTTTCTCAGAAAAGTGATGCACCTGTCTTGGGTCTCCTCAACCCCGTTACTGGCCTCCTCTGATAGCCGTTGGTAGATCTGCCAAAGAAACAGCACATTAGAGAAAGTAAATAGCAAAGGCATGTACAGGTGTCAAACCTCATGCCATAAAAACAGAACATCAGCTACTGGCAATTGATAAGCTCCCAAGACCAATGGCAAATGCATGCTAATTATGCCTAAACTTTCGCAAAGTCCATTATACAAGAAAATCTGTTAATTTTTGGCAATACACTTTTTCCGGCTTTATAAGGAACTGTTGGACCACTAGCTGCCATGAATTAGAGTAGAGGGGAGTAAACTGGTTTTTAAATCTGTAAACAAAAATCATCTTTAGTGCACATCTATAAAAACCAATGATTATACAGGGACAGCTATTGTTTAATTCAAATGATAAAGGGAACTTATCCCAATTATATTGTAAAGAACTGTATGACTTACCTGAGCCAAATGCCAGATGGATGACATGTTATCGATGGTTTCCAATGTAGCGATTGCCTCCTCTGTTTTTCCTTCAATGTCAAGGAGTACCGCATATGCTATCTTGGCTTCCTCTTCATAGCCCTTCACAGAAGAAATCTGAAAAAGAACATGGCCATTAACACATACAATTTGTAAGCCAACTTGGAACGGTAATTTGGCAAATTCTTCATTCATAGCCGACCCCTTTTTAATAATAATGTTTTTAAATTGTTAAACTGACTGCCCAGCCACCCACAGATCACAACTTTTATCCAAAATTTTAAAGGAAAGAAAAACACGACAACCGTATTAACCTGAATATCTTTGGAGGGAAAGTGCATGAAGAGGGGGTCAAGAGGTTCTGGTATACTGCGTCTGTTTTTGATCTTTTCCAACAGTGGAAGTACAACTTTCCAGTAGTGGACACTGCGGCCGATGTACTCCTTCTGGTCGTAGTAAGAGTTCACTCCATCACCCTGGGTTATTAAACATAAAGGTTGCTCAGCATCAAGAAGAGAAGGTACGTCTGCCACATTAGCTTAATGCAAGACAGACATTAACAAGGTAAGACGAACACTTTTGACACAATCAGTTTCTTCAGCTGGTACAAATTCTACTATGAAACAAATGGACACATAGTCAGAGAACCAGCACATGGGGCTGTTTGGACATCATTGATAACATTTAACAGTTGTAGGATAAGTGACAGAAAGTAGCAGGTGGAAAGGCACGTGTGTCTGTGTAGTTATTTGGAAAGTTGCCGAGTTATCCAAGTGTTGTTTTTCAGGCTGTGCTGCACGTCTATGTGTACATGATTGCCACCCACAACTGAGCTGGAATCCCTTCTAGCTGATCATCTTAGTCATCATATTGATATATTGATATTGATGTTCATGCAGCACATTCAGCTGTCCATCACAGCTTGTTGTGCTTTCCCTTTGTGCTAAGACAGTTCTACAGTATGATGCTTTCATGCACATTACCCAATAATCTAAAATCGTGAAAGCATTATGCAGTTCATGAAGGCAAAGCAATAATGTGTGTAATTTAACTTGATGCTTTACTTATCAATTACAATTTTAGTCAGCAAGTACAGCGTTTTGAGTTTGGCATACTGTAAAAATACAGTTAAGCAACTATATCAGTATTAGATATCCCCTGCAACTCCATCTGCTCATCAAGCAACCCCAACTGAGGTGTGTGTATGTACCGTCTGGCTAAGACACTGAGCCCAGTTGATAGCCAGCGCTGGTTGGAGCCCATGTTTCTCTCCAGCCCTCAGAGTGCTCAGTCCATGCTGCACAATCATCCGCAGTTTGGCTGACATGCCAGGACTACAAGGAGACACACAACAAGGAGACGTTCAACAAAAACACTGAATACTAGGACACAAAATATGTACACTAAAATGAGCAAGTGCCCAATTTGTCCTGTTTGTGTGACTTATTGTGAGTAGGTGAGTGTGGTGGACTTTCCAGCTTATGAACTCATGCTATGTAAATTGAGACAGTGGTACCCCAGGTCTCATTCAGGTCAGTGTCCAACATAACCTCATAACCTTTCCAGGCAGAGTAGTTGTTCAACTTTGTGCCTCCATAGTGCTGGGAGACTAACCCTGCCAAGGCCATAGGGAAAGTAAACACATAACACATTTTGTCTGTGTTGAGATATTTGGGCGCCCCGTTTAGCTGAAGCTTTGAAGGTTCAGCTAAGCAACATGAGTTTAAATACACCTTCAGGAAGACAGGAATGTCAGAGTTGGGACGGTGCTAGGACTGGGCGATATATCAATATTTTGCCTTACATCGATATATTTTCAAACGAGATATGAGATTAGGCTATTTTGTATAATTTTTCATTTACATGTGTTGCAGCTGTATATTTACAAATCAAAATAAAATACAAAGACAGGGTTTCCTGTCTTTGCATTTTATTTTGATCACAGTCTGTTTCAATAAAAATGCTTGTGATATCTTACACGTGGCTTTAGCCCACTTAAAAATACCGAGATATACAGTGTGTGTCGAAAAATACAGAGATAGGATTTTTGGTCCGTATCGCCCAGCTCTAGATGGCGCGACACCATAACACATCGTGGTTAAACTGTACTGCCTGCTTAATTCTCTCCTCAATTGAGTGTTCATTAAATTCTCCTGTGTAAGTCATCAAAGTGTCCTGAACATTCTTCATTGCTGCTCCTGAGTTTTTCCTTAACAGTGAGGACAAAGAACAAGTAAAGCAGACTCTCAGGAACAAAACTGCTTTTGTGAAAATGTTGCGTTTCTTTTTTTTGGATCAGGTTTAACCTCCAAAGCCGTACAGGGTGTGGACCTGCCTCTTCAGAGCGTACACCACATCCATAGCGGTCACCGTCTTCCTCTTGGCATGCTCAGTGTTAGGGGACGGCATCACACATCATGTTCACCATGAACACCTTCAACACATAGCGAGTCTCCTCGAAATCAGACCGGAGATGCAATTCACTCTGCCGTGGCGAGCCAGATGGCGGATTTGGTGGTCCCCTGGATGTTACCACGGAGTACTTCACGATTACAGTTTACGTTACTGCTCCATCGCTTCCCGATTTCCCAAACTACGGCGTGGCCCAAATCACCGAACGTGTATGCATTAATCGCGACAGCCCGGTTAAATATATTAACTTTAAACCAAATCTTCCATAAATTACAACTTACTGGCGTTCTTACTATTTTATACTTTGGAAGACTAGGTTAAAGTTAGGATTACTTTAGAAAATATACTGTATGTTTTTTTTTTAACACTAGTTTTACTCACGCTGCTCGTTTGTGAATGAGGCTGTAGATGGCATCCCACCACTCCCTCTGTCTGTCAGTGGTCAAGAGACGAAGGAGAGGAAGTGGGAGGCAGCGAGGCTCATAAAGCTGCTGTTGCTGGTTCACTCCGCTGCTGATCTTCGCTGTCTCCTGGAGCTGACAGTGGCTACAGAACACCACACCATATAAAAACACCTGGATGGAGTAAACCAGATCAGAGAGTTTTACAGTTTGTTAGAAATGTTCAATTGCAAAAGCAATACAAGAACTGTGAGCAAAAGTGCAATTTATAAAAAAGTAATGCTCAGTAGTAAAAACACATCACATGAAACCGCTTCCTACATCTGAGGAAGAAAGAAAAAAAAGGACCATTTTCTAACCAACTTGTTAAATACGTGAGCCTGGGACAACAAATCTTACATTCTATTTCTTCTAATCTTGCTAGAAAAAAAATGGTTGTGTATTTTAAATGGTATAAATACAGTTTCCGGTTTTTTCACACATCCAAATGCATAATTAAATCTTCTTTTATACATTTTGTAACATTCTTGGCACGTGTTGAATATCGGAGATGAGTGAAAAACTACCTGTAAACTTCCTTGCAAAGCTTCATCTTGTGTAATGTGTTCCCACCAAACCAGCCCACATGGTTCCACCTACCTCCAGGTCGAGCAGGCAGATGGACTCTGGTGCGTTTGTGTCCAGTTTGGAGGTTTCCAGAGTAAGCCTAGGAAAGAGCTGCTGTAGCCAGTCCCGCAGGGCTGGTCTTTGGGCCAGAAGGGTCCACTGTAGTCCCAACCAGCTTAGATGTTGCAAGTCACCAGCATGAAGCAGGATGGAGCCTACAGATGATGCATCAAAGTTATTATTGACCAACGCATATATAATAAAAGATCGATATTTGGAGTCTGTGTGACGATACAGTATTGCCACATTCCCGTCACTCTTAGTTATTACAGTACTGACTAAGAAATCGTATTTCCATGGTCATTGCGATATGAACACATCGCAAAAGACGGCCTGAAAAGTGATGAAGAATTTTTTTATTTAGAGATGGGCCGGAAACCCGTATTTAAACAGGTCCTCGGGCTAAAGACTGTGGCATTTATCATAACGCAACAGCCTCTCCCCTGATCTGTGTTAGAGCTGAGCTCCTCCACATACATACACTCAAAAACAAACACACAGAGCGAAGACAGCAGCTCAGAGAGGCCGCGGTGGAGCACTGAAGTGAAGATAGCTTGAGTTGAATTGTGACAAGCTAAAATAAAAGTTGTCCATATAAAGTCTAACTGTTTTATAGTTTGCCACGTATCTTAAAATTAGCCAGTTTTTTGTAAACTTCGCTTCTGGCTGAGACAAACCATCCCCCCCTTTCCTTTAAACTCACATGGCTAATTATTATGCAAATCAATGACCTCATGGGACTCTGGCGGTGAAGGTGTAGTGAAGTACCTCAGCAGAAAAAGGAGGACAGGATGATTGACTGATACTGACTGATGTCTGTGACAATAAATCTCTTGAATATTAATTCTTTCTAAACTTCACTCAGTATTTTGATGTGAGGAATATTTTTTTTATTTATATAGTTATATTTAATATATTCAATTATAATCTGGTTCTGAATTGAAAGACAGCAAGGCTGACATAGGAAATGTATAGCTAATATGCATACTTCAATATTTGTTTATTTATCTCAAGTCATATTATCGTCAGAATATTAAAAATGTTGTCGCACATCGCAAGATTCTCCTTATTTTGTGCAGGCCCATGTAGGAGTTCTTAGCATGTCAAAACAGTTGCTTGTTTGCAGAAAAATCTTTTGGTGCCAAAGACTAATGAGTTATTCAATCAAAATAAACAGTACTGTGCTGCACTGTTAAAAATAAATGTGGACCTGAATTTAAAAAAAAAAAAAAAAAATTGAAGACATTTGCAGGCTACTGAAGTGCTCAGGCAGATTATTAGTTTTGTACCAGCGTCCCATTTGGCGAGTTGAGAGAGCTCTGGAGCCATGGTGTTAATGGAACGAATGTCATCATTGGCAATAAAGGAAGATCCAGGGGAGGCCTGTGGTCCAAACAGGAGTTCAAACAGAGAGTCCTGACCACTAGGGTTCCCAAACGCCTCCACCACCTACGCAGAAAAAAAACTTAAAATGATGTCGGTTTCTAAACATATAAATGAAACATGAGTTCATCAGTGCTGTCTATGTTGGTTATGATGCAAAACATTAGTAATGTTAGTGTTAGACTATAAAGACAAAGCTAGAGTGCATGTTTGTGTTGTGACAGAATGGTATGCACCTGTATCATAAAATCTCAGTTTAACACAAACTGCAAACTTAAATTAATCCAATCAATTTACTACATTGCCCTTAACTGATGTAGTTTTCACTCCAGCTTAAAAAGGCTATAGCCTCTAAATAAACTGAAAAAGAACACATGTACAAACCTCTCTGATCAAGGTAGATGAATCCGTGCTCAGATTTAGCAACATGTGACCGGCCTGACTCTGTCGGTCGTTGGCCAGCAGCTCCAGAAGCTGTGGGGCTGACTGGTCTCTTTTGGTCACTTTAGCCTTTGGTCTGGGGACCTGGTGGAAGGCCAAAAAAAAAACGTATTCAAAAAAGGAAACGAAGAAACTTAAAAGAAAAAAAGACTGCATAACTGTCAAGAGTTTAAAGGTTTCAGAGATAGAGATCTATCTATGCAAAGTAAATTAATAAAGAAGAAAATGACCTAAAAAATAGTCACATTTGTTACATACTTTACCATCTTAAGAGAATCAGCATTAACCAAAAGATTAAATTTATGAATGATTCCTGACAGGCAATTGGCTGGTTATTGTGTCAGTACCTGGTATGCCAGCAGGTAGCATAGTGCAGCCAGGTCAATGATGGCCCTCCAGGTCTGTAGGTGATTCTGAACCAGCTTCAACAGCAGCGTGGCAGCATGCAGGTAAAGGTGACCTCTCATCTCCACAAACGCCTCACAAAGTTCGTCTGTGTGGCGGCCAGCAATGCTGCTCAACGTCTGCATAGCTTGGTCAAAACTACACACAAAAACACAGTTTAATATCTAGCAATTGCCTGCAGTTGTGTTTAAGGTTTAAGGTTTGTTTACATCCATGTTTGGTAACACTCACATATCTGGATCTTCAGCACACTAATTCTATAAAAATGTTTAATGCAAAGACATGTTTTATGTCTTGTGTAAGTGCAGACATTTTGACTTAAAACAGAATTGTGACCAGGATGCAAGGATTTACAAATACAACATACATACAGAAGCTGAGGGTTGGGGAAACACAGCTTGCAGGGATTAAAGTGAAAAAAAAAAAATCTTTTGACTGAACTTTATTTCAGGCCAAGTCATAAACTGTTCTTTTCTACTGCAGCAATCATATTGTAGAAAGGCTTTAGCTTACACTCTAATTACTTCAGGCCAAAAGTTTATAAAGGGAGATTTTTTTTATTGTTAATATGCAATTCAACACCAAGTCAAATCTATAAAATCAAGTTTGCAAGACGTCACTGTTTTTATTCAAGGGCTACTAATAATGAAACATAACTTTTCAGTGAAAGCTTTTTTTATTATTATTTAAACTCAAACTAAAAAATGGTTGTACAATAACAACAAATAAACACCGTTTTATCTATCTCAGACACGTCTGTGCCTTCTGTTAGTAACAACGCATCCATGATGGCTAGTGGCCTTGCCAAATAGTGGTTACCATTAGACGCACACAAATCACGACGCTAATATGCGAGGAAACTGGTTCCGGGTTTTGTGCTATAAATAAATAATATTTTATAGCAAAATTATAAATTGACTATTTTAATCTCATGTAAACATACAGTCATAACCTACGGTCATTAAAAGTGAAACCAAAATAGGCTATAAGGCTGTCTGTGCGTCATAGCACAAACACGATTGACCCTCTTACACAACGGTTCGCGATGATGACTAATAGTCTATTGCATGATTGTAGTATTATTATTATTATTTTTTTTTTTTATGTTAACATGCTTAGTCAAAACCTTGGGTTGCAAATTGTGAAAGATTGTGGACATGCCATAACAGACGGGATAATACATTTCATTCGGTAGGGTACCCCCAGGATTCTTCAAGTTAAATGTAAGACTTTTTAAGACCTTTATAATACCACCTAGGATGAAATTGAATGCCAACTTCACAGCCATATAATGAAAAAGCAGTGTGGATTTTAGGCCTGAGAAAAGAATGATTTACCAGGCAATGACATTTTATTATAATATTCAATAATCATATTTAGTTCACAATAGCTTTGTAAGGCGTGTTTGTAAAACTGTGTGAAACTTAAAAAAAACAAAATAAATAGGATGATAAAAATAAAATTTGTGCATTATGGAGGAGTCACAATTAGTTCCATCTTGGCTAGATAAGACAATATGTAATGTAATATAATAAGCCAATGTAAATGCCAATTGCTTTAGTGATTGTTTCATCCCGTCCTGCTTATGTATCTAAAGGCTGCTTAATAGCAGCGGGAATCAAGAGTTGGGCTCCGGGTTTTTTTTTCTCACCCTGGTGATCGGCACATCTGGGTGACACCATCAAATGTGCAATAGCACATTGGCTGCGTTTCAAACATACCCTACCAAAGGTGGAGCACTGCCGACACCGTCATCGTCTTATTCACAACCCTATCTCCGTTGCTAGCTGATCAGGAACCGGCAGGCGGCGCGTTTCATTAGCACTAGACTGACTCGACGTTACAGTATTTATTTCATCCTACCTTTGTAAACAAAATGTGCAACTTTGTGAACATTATTCAAGGCTTTTAAGCCCCCCCCCATTTTTTTCTCATCGGATCTGCATCGATCTTAGATATGGCATTTTTTAAATCAAATTGACGAAAATCCGTCACGCGACGGAGAACTTTAATCCCTGAGCTTGTCTAAGGGATATGTGTGCAAACACCCTAGGACCTCAACATGACCTACCTTGTGAGCGCATCAAGGCTGGGCTGCATATTGCTCTCAGACAGTGTGATTCTCAGCAGACTGCAATGGGCCAATAGCAGCTCTCTCTGGAGACGTCGACACATGTTCTCATTACTAGAGACACTGGGTTGAGCTAGATACTCCTGCAACAAATGCCATACATTTTTTGTATTATTTTGAAGTTAAAAAGGTTAGATTCATAATATATTTATGATATGAAAACAACAGAACACCACAGAAGCTTTCAAAAATGCAAACTTGTCAAATAAACTGCACACTACAGTACTGCAATGCTGACCTGCAGTGTGCGCACCACCACTGTGTACCAGTCCAGGCTGTGGCTCAGTATTCCCCTTTTCTCAGCAGCCAGGCAATGCTTAACGGCTTCATCCAGCCGTCCGTCCTGACAGAACAGCTGAACCAGCTTCACGTTCACGTGAGCGTCAGCTGGCCTCACTGCCAGCTCGGCCTGGAGGAGGTCAAACAACCGGTTCCATCCCGGCTGACCCTGACGACTCAACAAACGCTCCTGCATAGGGCGGCACAGATAAACCAATGAGTGAGTGACATAGTAGCCTGTGATGTAGGCTGCGGTTAGTTAAGAGTGGCATAAGATGAATTCAACAGTTGTTGCTGAAGCAGTGAATAATGGAGGTCTTACAAGGAAAGGAGCCTCACCTTTAGGTTGAAGACAGCAGGGTTTCCTGGCAGCAGCTTGGCAGCTTTCTCCACCCAAAACTCTGCTCTGCTGTCACATTCCTGCTTACTGACCAGTAACTCAGCCACCTTCAGTACAAGGTCCCTCTGGGCAGGGTTCAAGTCCACTGACCGCTGCATACACACATAGGAGGTGCAGACAAACTCGTGTCAGTTTTTACAAAAGCCTGCAGACATATGATCTGTCCAGGGCAATGCTAAAAAAAACAAAGACCGACCGGTAGGATGGCTACTTTTATTATTCCACAGACAAGTCTAATGAGGTTATTGAATAAACATGATGAATCGAAGGGCTAAGGCTGGGTTAAAGGAACACGCCGACTTATTGGGAATTTAGCTTATTCACCGTAACCCCCAGAGTAAGACAAGTCGATACATACCCTTCTCATCTCCGTGCGTGCTGTAACGCTGTCTGAAGGCTCCAGCATTAGCTTAGCCTAGCACAGATCCTGCAGGTAACTGGTTCCAACTAGGCTACTGCTCCGAATTGTGACAAAATAACGCCAACATGTTCCGGTTTACATGTTGTGATTTGTAGAGTCACAGCGTGTACAAAAGACAAGGTAACATGAGGCACAGCCATCTTCTATCTGTAAACAAACCGGGAACTATATTCTCAGACAGGCTTGCTGCGAGCATATTACTCCGCCCAAGTACTATATTCTTCCGCCTGAGAATATAGTTCCCGGTTTGTTTACGGTTAGAAGATGGCTGTGTCTCATGTTACGTTGTTTTTTGTACATGCTGTGACTCTACAAATCACAACATGTAACAAAACATGTTGGCGATATTACCACTGTCGAGCAGTAGAATTACTGGAACCATTCACCTGCCTGTTCTGTGATGGGCTGATGCCGCTGGAGACGTCAGACAGCGTTATAGCACGCACGGAGATGAGAAGGGTATGTATCGACTTTTCTAACTCTGGGGGTTACGGTGAATAAGCTAAATTCCCAATAAGTCGGCGTGTTCCTTTAACATAGCCTCCGGGCCCGGACACAACGTGCACTGTAGACTTGTGCGATTATCAACTTATGGCGTTTTTCCATTACATGGTACCTGCTCGACTCGCCTCGACTCTACTCGCCTCGACGCGCTGTGCGTCCGTTTTCCATTGCAGATTTTAGTACTGCCTCAGCGTGGCTGGTCGTCATAGCGACTGCCGTGGGCATGGCTTAGTAGCGTTGCTTTTCCCTGACTCATTACCTGGTTCTCCGTCTCCGTAAACAACATGATATCAAAGAGATAGTTAACGTTTACTGCTCCAGATTTCCCACCGTGGTCAGAAAGAACAGGGGAGACACGTAGTTTCTCTCACATATATATGACTCTAGAGTCGCTACTCGCTGCGGAGATAATCGCCGTCACTCTCTCACTTCTCCCTCGCTCACCAGCTCCCCACACACGCGTGGAGCCTCCGGCAGCAAAAAAACACCGCTGGCTAAACTATTTAAAAATGCAGTGATCAGTGACGATTCTTTCCGACCAGTCAGCAGCCTGCAGGTTTTCACGTCACCCTTTCGGCTCGCCTCAGCTCGCTTGGAACCTCGACTGAGGTGGTACTAAAAAAAAAAAAAGTATCCGTTAGCAGGTACCAGGTACTTTTTTTCGTAATGGAAAACCAAAAAAGGCGAGTAGAGTCGAGGCGAGTCGAGCAGGTACCATGTAATGGAAAAGCGCCAATAGTGACACGGAATGTGTTCCCAGTAGTTGCCCAACGGTACGTTAGTCCGTTGATTCGTTTTAATGCTCCGCTATGACTTAACAATAAGCATCATCAAACGCTGTCAGTCGGCGGTGTTATTTTTTGGTTTACCATCATCATGAGTGACCCAATAAATTACAGACCGTTACATTAGACACTCTGCAACTTGCCTTATGTTGGATTTATTTGATACATCTGATTTCACGTTGCTAAAATTGTATTTTTTTTACTGTAAGATTAAAAAGGGAGAAGAGCTTGGATGTGAAACAAGATTTTATTTGTTATTTTACCTACTACTGTTAAAAAAAAGCAAATACAGGCTACTCTTTTTGCAGTTGCTCTGTTTACTTTAAGTTTTTATTTTTGTATTCCTCCAGAAAGTGACTTTTTGTGGTTGGATTGATGCCTACATCTGGCTTCAGGTTGCATTACAAATTAATTTTACTTTAACAGTGCAGTGTTAAACAATTTTAATAAATAGAGACTTGAACCTTATTGAAATTTGTTTAGTGTAAATTGTTAATTGAGCAATGGGAAAATAATCACTAATTGAAAAATGAATCGTTAGATTAGTCGACTAATCGGAAAAATAATTGCTAGATTAAATAGTTAAAAAAAATAATCGTTTGGGACAGCCCTAGAACCCTGGGTTGATTTAACTAGTTTTTAACCACCGTCCTGACACAGCTTATGCAGGACCGCGGCTGTTAGGTTTGGTGAAGCCGGGTAACTGAAATCAATCCAGGGCATGTTGATCTTGATTCCTAGTACAGGCCTCAGGGAAGTTCAGGGCTTGTGTTTAAAACTCTGTCTCAACTTTTCTCCTTTGTTTCGTTTCCCCCCTCCTGCAGCCTAAACGCACTACCCCCATTCAAAATGAGTGGGCAGACCTGCGTTTTCACCACGCTGTCCGTCTGACGCAGGCAATGTGAATGCAGCGTAACTTTGCCGAGACATCGGGGATTTCAAAGTAGGCTGCAGACATGCACGATACAACTATTTAACAGTAATTTTCATAAGGTTCATTTTTATTATGGTTTGTCTTCTGGATTTAATATTCTCTCACTAAAGCTTATCAGTTATTTTGGGCAGCTGACTATCAATTCTTGAAGGTCAGAGTGAGGTGAGTAAACTTGCATTTAAGAAAAGAAAACAATGGGCATTATATGCTCTCTTTGATGGATTATCTAGCACACCTCAAACCAAATTTGTATTTGCAACTTTCACATTTTACATAATAAACACCAAAGAAGCAATTCATCTGAATTGGTGTAACTTTATGAATCAATTTAACATTTCATGGCATTTTTTTTATTGTTTATTATGCTCAAGCTTATCGTTGGTACTTTGTTGCTTTCTAAATCCAATGTGTTGTGAAACAGAACAAAAACCGTGTCTATAAATACTTAAAGATTGCTCTGTATATCAGTGTTGATAAATGTAGTCGATTCAGGCGTAGGAAAACTGTAATTAAGTCTTGGCCTTAATTACTGGCCATCCCCATCCTGATCTGACCACTATTAAATAAGACTGTACATGAGGCAGTTCATGACACAGCACATTTTTACCTATACACCTAGTGTTTTGTACCGAATTCTGTACTTTTTGGGTACCAACCGAATTACTTTGGTACTACCAAGGACGATTTACATTAAATCAAACAGTGCCAAATTTCAATACCTGTGAGCACTTAAGCACGAGCATAACTGTCCTCTCTGCATGACAGGCTGGAGGTTGTAGAGCAAGGCAACTTTATTTCTATAGCACATTTCAGCAGCATGCAATTTAAAGTAGTTTACATAAAACTTTTAATAGCAGTTAAAAAGAGATGGCTAAAACAGGCTAAAATAGAATAAGATACAAATACAAGAATAAAAAGTGGAGTTTTAATGTTCTAAATAAATAAAATGTTCTAAGTAAATAGATTTGGGATTATTTTTACAACTGGAATTAATTTTTTGTTATTACAAAGGGAAAGTACAAAAAAAATAAAATAAAAAGAATAAAAATAAAAGTACCATAACCGAATTTCAGGTACCGATAAAAATGTGAACGGTACCCAAGCCTATATTCACCCACGCCACACACGCACAATAGCCCTCTGGAGCAATTTAAGTTCACTGTGTTCCTTAATGACACTTTCACATGAAGAGCCCAAATTTGAACCACCAACCCTGCAATCAATAACATCCAATGCAGGGTTTGTAGCTGACTTTGATCATCTTTTTTTTTTTTTTTTTTTGGAAAACACAAGAAGCACATCATGCCATGCAGTCATGTTTTGCACATTTTTCCCAGTGACATGTTCTACTTACCTTATAACATCCCACTGCCTTGTTGATGTCTCCTTCTCTCTCATAGAGCTGTCCAAGGAATTTGTGTGCTTTCGGATCCCTCTCCTGGACTTTGAGGTACTCGGATACATGTCTAGGAAGAGCATGAAAAATGTAAGATTACTGTCACTATAATGAAGACCTCTGGAGAAGCAATAACACATTCGGTCAAAACAGGAAAGCTTGTGTGCTTACCTTTTTGCAAGTTCATATTCCTTTGCTTCAAAGTACAATTTAGCAAATAAAAACCCTTTGACTGGCTTCTGTGGAAAGAAAACATTGAAGAGGTTACCTACATGGGTACTTGTTCTTCTAGATTCTGTGGTGCTAGGAACTGGAATAAATTACCTTTGCACATTTAATAATAAGCAAACACCACAATTTTAAAAATTATTACATAGGACTTAGAAACTTTGAAGCATAAGATTATCGTTATTTTTTAATCATTAAAATTAGTTTTCAATGTTTAACTTTGATGTGATTTTAAAGGTGATATATATATATATATAATAATAATAATAATAATAATAATAATAATAATAAGTGTACGTAGTATGATATCGCCCAGTCACCTGAAGTGCTGCATCTTTGCTATATTTACATCAAAGACCAAAATGGACATAATGTGGGTTCTGAACTTTTATTCTTATAACGTTATTTAGGTGTTTTATTGTCCTGACTCCCACAACGCCAAATAACCTAAACCAACGTTACATATGTATGGAGGTTATTGTTGCCCTTCTTTTCAGTGGCGTAACCGTAACGTTAAGGGATTCAGACAATGTTTAACATCAGTGCAACTTAACGTTAAGTTTTCTAAATAAAGTTCGGCGTGCAGCTACTATAACGTTACACCAGTTAATGGCAGGCTTTCTGGTTAAAAGGGAGATTGAAGCCGTGTTGTTCCAGGTGTACAAAACTAGTATTCGCTGTACAAGTAGTCAAAGTAGGTGTGCGAGCGATGGCTAACTAGCACGGCTAATTGGCTAGTGCTGCTGTAACACCATGCCGCGCAATTTCCGAGTATGAAGGGGAGGACACGATCAGGCGTCATCTTGCCGGTTAGCTGGCGTTCGCGCTGCTAGCCAGGGACAGTTAACAGAGGTTACACTAACCACAAAATCCAGCTGACTGATTAACCGTCATCTTAATTAAAACTACAACTACTGCTCATTTGATCCTGGTTGTTTCATCATACCGGCTTGCTGACACACGCTGGTCTGACATGATGGCAGTAGCATGCTAACATTAGCCGCCGGCTCAACTTACCTCTTTGATTGAAGGAGAAGAACTCTGTACTGAGGAGACGTAACGGTCCACTTCAGCCTTACTCCGCCGCATGACTTCCAAAAACAAATACTTCCAAAACGGCTGACTATGGTTTATAGACCGGTAACTCGCAAAATATAAAAACTGGCATTAATATCGGTTAGACTGCCACTCCGTAACGTTAACTCCCCATGGTGATTTGCGCACGCACGCAGTCAAATGGTAGAGGGTCACGTGGTCCGTGCGCTCTCTTGAATAAGATTTCTTAACCAATGAAATCCGAGTACTCAGTTTGACGCACGCTGACGCACTTTATTTTGAAAGAGAGATGGGCTGGGTGAACCTTATATATATGTCAATGGGGTGAACCATCTGTCTGGACAACATACTCTTTGCATTAGGTGCATTTAACAGTTTGGGTGCATAAACGAGTAAACGTAAAAGGTGTAATTGGATAATTCAAATAGTCTACAGCGCCTTATAACATTAATCAGAGACTAAAGAAACCGTATTTGGTTATATTTTGCAAGAATATATCAATTAATCGATTTGATGTGTCACATGAAATGGAAGAGCTAATGTTATCCCATCAGCTCCTAACTTTATCGATTTATCATAAAGCAGAATGTGGCCGCCAGATCGGCACACAGAAAAAGATGCACCCGATGCAATAAAAAGGAAAGATTGAAATCCAGTAATAGTTCTAGTGCTCTAAGTACTTTTATTAAACCATGCATGCTGCCTTCATCAGGGTCAGTTTAGGTAGGCTAGTGTAAGCCTTCTACAAGTAGCCTACTATACATGTAAGTTTCATAAATGCCATTTTACCTCTATCTGTTTGTGCTGTATGCACCTCAACCCATGTTACTTATCTGGTATTTTAGCTAAAATCCAAATATGTTGCTTTCAGTATAGAACAATTAAGCCAAGGCTGGTAAACATTTACAAACCATATAACCACATAAAATACTTCCTATAAGTGCGATTAGGCCTACTTGTGTATTTAACCATAAGAATATCAATAACACCTGTAAATTCTAAACCTGATAGTGATGTCAAGTTACACTCAGAGGGGTGAGAAATTGTAAATCAAAAACATTACTACATGCACAATGTAGCATTGACATACAATTTTTATTCAGATGAGTTGACAGACCTTAGATATATGAAAAATAGCTTTCCATTCAAGTCCAAAACATGCACTTTGGTGTGTTTACATGAATACATATTGTTTATTATAAGATAAAATTCAGTATAAGAGCAGTGTCTGTCTGTGTAGAGTAATCTTGGTTGCCCAAGTAATAAGATATCAAATAAAACTACCCAATGGACTTTTTTTCATGTGGAGCTCAAGTTAGAGGATAGTTCTACTTCTATGACATATAAGAAATGTTGTGGCACAGGTAGTGAAATTCCCAGTAACATAGGCTTTTTTTAATTTCCATAAAATAGTGGAATGTGTTTTTCTTTGAAACTACTATGTAAAAGATAAGCATTCTATTATAAAATACTACTCTACTATAACTATTCTTTCCCATTCCAAACAGTTAATTTTTTTTCCTAAGAGGGTCTGAGCCCTGAGCATATCGGTACACCTCTCTACCTCTCTAAGAGGATCACTTTCTCTGGATTACAAACAGCAGAGACACATGTTCTCTAACGTCTAACATTTCTCCAACATCCGGTCTCTGCACGTGCCACAAGCCATCAGGCTGCAAGACACAGAGTTACCAGTTGCTATGCAATAAATCCTGTTTCTGTATTTGTTGACAGCATGTCAGAGGTTTTGCTTAATCGCTATGGTAATGTTATAGCTGCAGTTATGGTGTTAAATTGGACTGCATTAGTTTGAATGATGTTTCCAATATCCAGTCACCCTCATGTATTTCCTGTAAATTTGAATAACTGACAGAAACAGAATAAATTTGGGATTTTTGTTTTGCTTTTGTATTGGATTATATTAGATTGTACACGTGAACTTAATAAAGTGGTACCTCAGTGTAAATACCAGTTTACATAGAGATTGTTTCACACATAAAATGCATAGCACATAAGAAGGCAATCCAACATACTGCCGATGATGGTTGAGTCCCATCACTGTAGCATTAAGGAGGCTATAGTAGGCCAATAGACTATAGATGCAAAAAGAAATTCTAACTTTATAGAGCTAAACACAAACATATTTAATATTAAAGAAAATACACATTAATAAAATAATACATGTTGGTGGAAAACAGGAAATATTAGAAATACTATATACACATTCAATAAAACTGTATTTTGCTCAACTGTCTTTGTGTTTACTCCAATATTATACAAGAGTATCAGTAACATAAGTCAAACAGAGGGCACATGGCTTGGCATCATGAGACAAGGTGACAAGCAGTTGAACCGCCTGTCAACACGCATTTTTATCATTCTCATGTTTTTATGTTCTCTTAAAGCTCATATGACATTTTAAAATACAGAACCATAATCATCTGTTTATGTTTAAAGTGCTCATATTTTGCTCATTTTCAGGTTCATAATTGGATAGAGGTTGTACCAGAATAGGTTTACATGGTTTAATTTTCAAAAAACACTATATTTTTGTTGTACTGCACATTGCTGCAGCTCCTCTTTTCACCCTGTGTGTTGAGCTCTCTGTTTTAGCTACAGAGTGAGGCATCTCACTTTTGTTCCATCTTTGTTGGGAGTTGCACATGCACAGTAGCTAGGTAAGTACTGCTAGCTAGTCAGTTGCAGAGTATGAGGGCGGGCCATGCTAGCAGGTAGGCGAGCATTATAACGTGTGTTACAAAGTGACGCACGTTTGTAACAGAAGTAAAGGCTGGACTACAATATAGCTGTTTGGAGCAATTGGTGAACAGTGTTTTCTGTTGGAGATGGTAAGTCCCTTTGGGGTGGACTTTGGGCTTTTTCACTTTATAAACCTATAATGTGCACAAAAATATATATAACACAATAAAGGAAAGGGAAAAAGCCAAAACACATAATATGAGCACTTTAATACATAGTGAAATAAGGCAAGCATGTGAAGAAGTATACAGTGCAGTATTTGAGCCAAAAGGCACTGGACAGGTTCATGTAAAACCCACTGACTGACTGGCCAACAATCTGTCTGTTGGCCCATCTGTCAGTTTCAGGCTCATGAAATGATCCTCTGTATCTTAAAGAACAAAAAGTAGAGTGTTCTGCTGAAATAACCAACCTATTTTTAACATACCAATAAAACACACAAAATGCTGTCTTATACGATTGTCAATTCTGGAAATGTGACTTGCGTGGCCACCTCGGGGTCTCATCTGTTTCTCTCTCCCTCCAGCTGCCCAGCTATGTGTGTTTACTTGCGGGCAACTGTTTCAGACAGCTTCTTCAGTCTCTTCTTCAGCTCCAGAGGGAATTTCTCGTAACACTTCTTACACACTGGCTTCATGTCAAACTCCACAAACTTGTTCCTGTGGAAGAGAGAGTTACAGCCAATGTTGTTAGATGCTAGGTCTACTAGCATGAACAATGGCAGAGTAACTTGCTGGTTTGAAATCATACATTTTATATACTTACAAAACAGTTAATTATAAATTGAAAAGTTGATGTGCATGTATTATGGAGGAAAAAAACTGAACAAAATTGCGGTCAAAAGTTATTATTGTGGATGGGCATTTTAAGATATTTATTATTTTCATCACCAACTGAATGAAGTAGGTACAATGTGCTCTATGAGTGCTTTTTGGTTGTTTTCTGTATTAAATGCCTTTAATTCCACTAACCACCGCCCCAGCTGTCCCAGACAACATTTGCTCCCAAAGAAGATAATCGCTGGCAGGAGCAGGGCATGTGTTAAACCGGTGGGACCTCTGCACTACCACAGCTGGGGCCAGAAAGCTGCCGGAAGTGATTAAGGCTTTACCCTTTATGCCCAGACAGTCAGGGAGACCTAGGAAACAACGCATTCCCTTTACCATGTGACTGATCTGATTTGCCTGTTTGTATCGCAGAGGTTACCAGAGTAGCAGCCTTAATCCTGAATAGTGTTTCTGGCTGAGAGGTGACCATGTATAGACACATTTCTAGTGTTAGGTCACTGAAATATTTTCAGTCTGTGAATACTCACCTACTAAATGTCTGATGTCATCACTTGGCTTGAAAGCCACATGAACTAAGTATAACAGTGATATAAAAAGATAAAAAAGTGGCTTGGAGCATGTTTGAAATATTGATGAAATGAATGTACGAAAAACAGCAAAATAATTGAAACAGAAAGAAAGATGGAAACTGACCAAAGGAAGAACAGTGGAAGTGAGGAGAAAGAACAAAGAGTGGATCACAGACACATGGGTATCAATTTCTTCTTCTTGTCTTTTGAGTCACGTTCACGCTTGGCCAGCCGGCGTTTCATGTCGTCGGGCAGGCGTTCGTAGCAGTGCTTACACACCGGCTTTAGATCCACCTCCACAAACTTATCCCTGACGGAGCAGGGAGGAGGGGGAGATGGGGAAAGGCAGTTAGAGAGGAGGAGGAGAAAGACAGTGGGGTGGAAAGAATAGAGGAAAGAAGAAGGATGAGAAGGAGAGGAGAAAGTTGGAGAGAGCAGAGTAAGGAAAGGTGCAGCAAGAGAAGCACACAAGAGGACAAAGAAGAGGGATGATGAAAGGGAGGAGAGGTGCAGAAACAAGTCCACAGAGACACAGGATTATAGGAGAAAGGTGAAACATCAGAAATGAACAGGATTGAAAAACAGACAGTTAACAGCAGCAAATAGGTCAAGATGCAGGGTAGTTGTGAAAAGAGAAACGTGACAAACAAAGAGCGAGCTCGGCCAATTCACATGTGAATTTCTGTCAGTCTTCTGAGAATATAACTAATACCAAATGAGTACACAATCCAGGTTAAAATGTGTGGCTTGATTGCCACAGTGATGCATGAGGATGTCTCTTTTAGACTTGTGTTTTACTTACTTGAGGGTGAGTTTGGTGTTGCAGGTAGAGCAGGCAAAACAGTTGACACACCAAGCCTTGTTAAGGGCAGACACCACTGACAAAAATAGAAGAAAAAAACACTGTCACATGAGACACTGTTCCAGATTACCATCACATGACTAAAGTTAAATGGATTTGGTTTAGTCTAAAATTCAGAATCTCGTTTTCAAGGCAAATTGTGAGGCATGAAATTTGCACACAACGTATAGATCAAAATACAGTCAATGTCATATAAAAGAAAAGTATGTATAAGGTAAAAGGTGCTCTAATAAACAAAGATGTTAACAGGGCAGCAGCACAATGAGTGAGAAATGACCACTCCACCCATAAACCATTATATATTTTCCAATCAAAATAAGTTTTCTCACCATCTCCTTCAATAACACGATTGCAGTGGTAGCAAACATCTCCAAACAGCTGAGTGTGACGAAGGGAGAGAAAACAGAGAGTGAGCAATAGCATATATATTATGAATTATGAAATTTTGCAACACAATGCAGCGCTGGCAGTCTTTATCATGGCTCATACTGTATAACATGCTGTATTAAAAAATAACATGCAAACAAACAGGCTACAGAGGCATTGTATTGTGTTCAGTCCTTACATTAAGTCCCCCCATCATCTCTTTATACTGAGCTTGTATACTTTGTATATATGACTCACAAATAATTAACAGATATTTCATTACAGGCAAATGTTTTAATTTCGATCTGTGTGCTTAACATAAATATTCCCAATACTGTTGAGTGTTACCTGGTTATAGTGTGTTTCACAGTAGGCCAAGCCCTTGCGTTCGTAGTGACGGTGTCCCAGGAAGGGTTTCTCACACTTAGCACACACAAAATGCTGCAAACAAAACCACGGCCAAGCACACATGGTTAGCACAGCGTCAGTCAGTACATTATCACATTCAGACCGTGTTACAGGCAGCAGCACAGTCCGGCTTAGACATTATCTGGTCAGACCACAACCAGATCAGTTTAGTCCAGATGTCCTGTTACTGCGTCCGAGCAGGATACAGAGAGTAGAGAAGGTGGGCTCTAGAGGCTGTACTAATCCTCCAAACAGACATGTAAGAAATGAATAGTAAGGTATTACAGAAATTGAAGGGGCATATATAACAATAATTAATATTTTAAAATATATAGTACAGTATAAATATGGAGTTAGGAATTTATTTTAGGTAACTGAGTTGAAAATAGGATCTGGCTTTAAGACAAAAGTTGATGAGACTTTGGCCTGTAGATCATGCTCTGGACCAAAGTGATGGACAGACAGAAAGACACCAATTGGTGAACTATTAGTATAACCCTTGAATGGAAGCTGGGAGATTCTAGCCAGGCAGGAAGTGAGACACGGGGCAGCAATCAACAGCAGGCCGATCCTTAATCCCCTCACCATGTCAAAGTGTCTTTCACAATAGGCATGACCACCCCGCTCATAAAATGGGTGGCCCTGAAATGGACGCTCGCACACAGTGCACACATGATGCTACATGTGGAGGAGGGAAGACAGGAAAAATGGCCAAAGAATGTGAATAGACAAAAGATCATATGAAGATAGGTGGTGGAATGACACCATAGAGAATATATACAGACAGTTAACGGAGGAATAGAGCGCATTGAACGTTACTGTGGAGATAAAGCTGGGAAAAGTATGAATCGCACATATGGCACATATGAAAAAGTGAACTCAATGGAATGAAATGAATAAAAAAACAAAAACAAGAGAGAACAAGAATGAATGAATAGCTACTTTCAGTTTCTCAAATATGTAAGTAAATTGCATTTGAGCAGGGAACATATAAAATAAATATTATAGATATTTGGAACCTTAGAGTACTAATCATTTCAAACAGAACATGTACACTATATCATCTAACATGTAAACACATCTGAAACCAATATGACACCCAAACTTCCCCTTCTTGAATGTGACTGTGATCCAGTGTAGACATTTAGGTAGTGTCTCCTAAGCTTCATGTAACCGAGGTTGTTTTCAAAAGTTTTAACATCATACCTCCACATGCCACTGCTTGCCCATGGCATTAACCACACGACCCTCGATGGGTCTCCTACAGGCCCCGCAGATGGGGACACCCATCTTGTCATGGCAGGGCAGACAGTAGAGCTCCCCCTTCAGCTCCCTGGCATCAGCCGTCAGCTCCTTACTGCAGAGAACAAGGGTCAACAACACGAGATCAGCTCTGCTTTCACAATAGCATGTAAACACTTTCCATAGTAACTCGCCTTAACACATTCTACGGTTTTTGATGCAAACAACGAGGTATATTTTTTACAAAAATGCAGAAAATAATACTGATTGTGAAGTTGGAAGTAGCTTTCTTTGAAGAAGAAAACACGGCATAGTATGTGTACATGTAATTGCAACTACATAGTTTGTCCACCAGAGAGCAGTCTTTGGTCCGTCATATTGTGGCTGATTAAAAGTACTACAGTATGCACTTGTTACCTTTTTTGTTGGATCTCTGAAGTTTTCATGATTACAACATTGTATCAGTGAATTAGAGTTGGAACCAACTTTTATGTTATGATAATCATGGACAATCTGTCTCATCTTAATATATTCAATACACTGGATTCTAGCATCAAAGTGTGCATAAACCTGGCAGCATCATGACTGCATAACAAATGAAGCGTGATCCTGTCATGGAATTAAAAGACATCTATCTGTAAGTTTGAGGCGTTTTCAGAACTATTCCCAACCTGACGCAGATTGCACCCACCATCTACTGTAGCATATGGTCCTCCCAGTACCTTTATGCCCTGAATGACTTGTGAGACTGACACAGCTGGACAGGTCTGTGTTTGTGTGTGTGTGTGTGTGTGTGTGTGTGTGTGAGCATGTTACCCGCAGTTGTTGCAGTTGAAGTGATCAGGGTGGTACGGGTCATTCTTGAACAGGAGAGGCTGCTCCTCAATAATGGCGTGACACTTCTGACAGATGTACTTGCCGAGGCCCCGAGCTTTCTCTCGGTTATGACATGGACGACACAGGTGCCTGATCGGAGACAGTGGAACAAATTACCAGCAAGATTTCAGAGACTTTTGAACCAGATTTCCTTCCCAAAAGTTATAGGAAGAATTCACATTTTTCAAGTCTTAACACAATACTCACATCCATCACGTCCATATGAAAAATGAGTCTCATATTGGCTTTAGCTGAACTTTCAAAGTATTTTTTACACAGAATGAGGACTTTGGATTTTGTCCCCTACTACTTGCATTGAAATCACATTGGGAAGGGATCTCTTTAAGACCAGTATGAACAGGAGGAACAATTACAGTGATCACATGAACAAATGGGAACTTTAAAAACTCAAGTTAGTTTTTCTTGAAAAAAACAAACAAACCTGATCAGTATCTGACCCTGACATATATAGTATAGAACAGAAGGCTGCGTTGTATTTCTCTTTTAATACTGGCAGGACAATGAAAGGGAGGTCAAAGAGGAGAAAGTCTTGAGAATGCTTGACATACGTATGTGTATAGAAGTTGTAGAAACATCATAGAAAACATAATCCTGCTTTGCAGTATACATAAACTGATATGATTAAACAACTTTCACCAGTTGAAGGATGGTAACTGGTTGTAGAGGAACTGACCTTCCAGCATTCTTAACAAATCCAACATCAGCGAGCACAGCCTGGCAGATATCACAGCAGAAACAGTCTGGATGCCAACTGTTGTTCATAGCCTTGATCACACGGCCAATGATGAACTCACCTTGAAGAAGAGCGAAAGATTATGAAGAACTTGTTCGTGGATATACTTTAAAAGGGCATAAACCCCAAGCTCAACCTCCATATGACTCTGAACAGGTAGGGCCAGGTAAAGCTAGATGGATGGATGGCATTTATTCTCTGTTACTGCAGTTCCTGTACTTACCACACTGGTGGCAGCAGGGAGCAAACAGCATCTGGAAGTCGTGTTCACAGTATTTTCTGCCTTCAAACTGTCAAACAGAATTCAGACAATTTGTACACAATTATTTAAAGCACACGGCTATGAATTAATATTATATAATAGCAATAACATTACTATACAATATAATCCCCCCCAAAAAACATATTCCCCAACCCCTATATACACAAATATATTCAAACATTCTTACTAATAGAACACAATGTTATGTTGATCACAAATGGCAGCACCACTACGTTTTTGTTACCCAGCTAGAAATATGACTCGATGTATGAAGTTTTCTTATGACAAAATAAATCTCAAGGCAGATATATCTGTCACACAATGAGAAGTCTATGTTGGAGTTCTTTTTTTTTAAGATGAACAGTTTTTATTTTGTTACATACAGCTCACAACCTGAACAAATCCCCTCCCCCCTAAAGCTGTTATATTTGACGCATGAAATTAGTTCATTAAACAGTCTAGGAACAGGCTGGAAAGAATTGTTGACACAGTTGATGAGGTGATAAACTAGAAGAGGAGGAGACATGAAGTGCAGGCAGAAAGCAAAGGGGGAAAGACAAGGAACTATTTCTAATGAGCCTTCCAGACTGTTTGAAAAATTGGGAATTTGTTTGAATGGTTCTTTAGAGAGCTGCTTCTTGACTTATCAGCATAGAGTGCATTTTGGAGTAGCAAGCTTAAATCTATCAATGGAGTAAAAACGTGAAAGATGGATGACCTGTATGTCACTGTTTGGAAAGGAATGGTTGATCTTTCTTTATTTTATTTTTCGAAAAATATGTACGAAAGTACGGCGAGACATACATATTTAAATCACATGTCCCAAGTCACATATTACTTGCATCACGTTACACCATTATGGATGAACATTGTGGTATTAAAACATATCAGTACACACATAGATTAATGCAGTACATGTGTATTTTTTTTAATAGTGTAAATACTGACAAATTTCTTGCTTTATATTTTATCTTAAAAACCAAACTAGTATGATCCTACTTCAAACGTTTCCTAATACATAAGCAGGCTCCTACTGCTCAACACAGAGGGACAGGTCATATCCAGCTGACCGTTGTTTATTAATGGCAACGGGTAGAATTATTTACAGGGGGAATCAGAGGTCAATGCAATGCCTTTGATCTTCATATTGATCGTGCATTAGAGACACCTTCTCTTTGATAAACTCACTAAACAGAGTGGCATCGGGTTCTCTGGGGCCTGCCAGAGAACCATCTGGCCTTGTGTCAAGGCTGGTAAGCAAACAGCTTACTGGAATGGGCTTGCAATAATTCAATGCTGCATTAAGGTTGTGCTCACACAACTTTATTTACCTCAACAGGACCATGTGTTTAAATTCTTTGTCTAAGGAATGTGCAAAAGGCTGTTGCACGCCTTTGCACTAAACAGTGATTCAACTGTCTGGAAAAAGAAAGCCAGGTCATTGACCAATCACTGCCACTTGAAATGTATACTGAAAAGACAAGTGTAACTATGGTTACATTTAGAAACTTCTGTGTTCAGGCAATAAATCCACATATGCTTTAATGTTAACTGTGTATTTAGGCATGTCTAGACTAATCTTAATCCATTTTTCATTGATCCACATTGGCTAAAAAAAAGTCCAAACCATTTGCAATGATGTAATGTTTATTGTAATCCATTGCCCTCTAGGTGTATTTAAACCTGTCAATTACTGCATTATGTATCTTTTATTGGATGACGAATGTCACACTGAAAGGACATTGGTAAGGAACAAAGTGTTACCTCATAGAAGAGTCCCTCTGGGAACTGTTGGAAACACTGGGCGCACACAAAGCACTGCTCATGGTAAAGTTCCCCGTTGCTGTTCACTATCTTCTCAGCCGGGGCAAAACCACTCTTGCAGCGCTCACACATGGCATTGGCCAGAGCATTGGCCATGTTGCTGAGGAGAAAAGAATTATCAGAATGAGAATCCGAGTACACTTACATAGGCCACCCCTCATAGGCATTACAATTGTTGATATAATAAGTAGAAACAGGGAATGCAATATCTACAGAACAAAATAAATCAATGTGCAACCAATACAACAGGGCATATAATAAAATCTACTGTAAGCAGGTTTGCCAGGAGAATTCTATTTGACTGTTGATATATATTATAGTACATATTCACTGAATTTGTACTACAGTATATTTGACACTTATTTTATTTTCTGTTAGTTTGGTTAATGGTTCTGGTATCCATTGTTTTTTAATTGCTACATTTTCTTCAGCTTTTTTCAACTTGGAAAACCTCGGGCCGACCTGATATGTCTCAAACAGAGAAACTTTATTATCATGTGTTTTATGAGTTTAATGTTTGTTAATAAGAAGGCATTGTGCTATATTGTAGTTTTTTAATGTACTATGTTTTTTAATCGTATATGTGCAGTATGTCTTGATATATTCAACTGAATTAAAAACACAATGTGGCTGTTTTTTTAAAATTTCTTCATACATTGGTAATTTGTTTCTGTAAGTCACGTTTCTTTAGGAATATCAATAAACTCCAGGGCCAGGGTCATGGCAAGACACACCTAACACCAATAAATTAACATCTACCACGTTTCTCGTGTCATGAACAGCTGGAAGATGTACTCAAAACAAGCAGAAAAGACAAGTGAGTGGGGAAAATGTGATGTAAGAGGTTATCAGCGCCTGCAACTCTCACACACACACACACACACACACACACACACACACACACACACACACACACACACACACACACACACACACACACACACACACACACACACACACACACACACACTAGTGTCTTGGTTCTAGGTTTATTTTGGCTCTGCTTATCAGGGTGTGGGGATCATTGAGGTGGGAAACCTACATGTTGCCTTTTGAGAGAAAAGCTGAAGTTACAGTTTGTACATCTGCACTTTCAGCAGTGTAATTGTCAGTGATGTGATCCACAGATATGGGTCAATATCTTGCAGAAAATTGTCAAAGAACTAGTCTGACATAGTCCGATGTCAGGACTTTGATTTTATTTTATTTTATTGTATCAAAAAATGCCATAAACATGAAAAAGACATCTAATACAATCGAGGATAAAAACACAATAAAGTCCTGGACTTATTTCCATTGTGGTCCTCAACAAACCTGGTGTGACACATGAAGCCAGCCCTGCCCTTTCATTAAACAATCATTAAACACGATTGTAATATATCAACAGGGAAGGGCCCAAGGCTAATTATCTGTCACATTGGAGGCACCGGTGCCAGAACCTGGAGCACAAATGTGTTCACATTTGAAAACCTGCCACAGTGCTTCACAAAAAGCTTTTTATTTATGCTTTTTTTCTGCTCACCATCACATGTATTAGTTAGTCACTTATGTTAGTGGTTAGTACTAGAGAAATGTAATGATTATTGATATTATTATCTTTCACTTACACAACAGGAACCCTTCATGCACCTGATAAACACACCACTCACTGCTCATGTTTGCTTCTGATTTTTAAACTGGAAACCATGGTTATCTTCTGATCTGGAAACCTATACTATCCTGCAAACTGAATAAATCTATGATAGGAAATGTGCCATGCAGTTGCTGAATGGTACATCAGTTTAAATTTAAAATACAACAACTATTTTTTATAGTTGTTGACAAGGCTTGGACATTTGAGAGACAGGAAGTCACACTATCACTTTAACACAGCTTATAGCTGGCTGATTGGTCCAGTATGTATCTGACTGGCCCGAAGTAATCTTACAATTGGACAATTATATACCATCTTATGGTATATATTGTCATATCACCCAACCCTTTACAGATTTATACTTAGGCTGAACCTGGAACTAAATTGATTATGATCCTATCATAATAGAGATAAAAACAATATGATCAAACTGTTCCGAACCAAGCCTAAGCAAACATTGTACAAAACTGCAACATACTAATAAATCAACAGCAAAGTTACCAATGCCGATGCACACAATAACAACACTGCTTAATACCTGAATCGAACTGTAACCGTAAATGGGGACATGTTGCAGACAGAGGTGTTGAAAGAGAAAAGGAAAAAAGAAGAGAGAATGGTGGGCCCATCCTGGCTTCTCTGCTTTGTTGGAAAGGTCAGAATACCAACGTGTATCCAGGCAACACACACACACACACACACACACACACACACACACACACACACACACACACACACACACACACACACACACACAAAAGACTGCAAGATTTTTATGGAGTGATGCCATCTGTTTATAGTAACTAAGTTAGATAAATTTGGGAATTAACAAGACTTCCAAAAAATTCCCAGACACATTGCTCTTCACTTTTTACTTTTTTGGACTATATGTCTAAACTGCTCATCATTTTAACAATGCACACCTCAGTACTACCAAATGTCTTTCAGAATCTGCATCGCCACTACAAAAAAAGGGTTACTGTCATACCCTTTTTAATGCGCTGACTACATTAAAACAAGCTGTAGGAATAAGCCCAGCCTCCATCATCTTGGTCCACAAACTTATCAAATACATATTGTTCTATATACCCTGTCTGGCCTGATATCACACATGCAGACAGCCCTGCCCTATCCAAAGCATTTGGATGGGAGGAAGTGACACCTCCTTTAGGCATTTCCACCCTCCTATCTGCCTGTAGCACCCTGTGCGAGTGAGAGACAAGCCTAGAAGCAGTTATACTACAATAAAATAGGTTTTCTTATTTAAACTCAATGCAATTGCCAATTTTCACAGTCCGTATTCTCCTAACGAAGAGCAGATTTAGCCAGGAGAAAACAGCGTAAACAGACTAGTTAGTCTGAGGGAGTCGTTAGCTTTGCAAGACAGACATGATCCCCACCAACTCCCAATTGTGTTCATACAGGCTCACAAGAGAGTGTACTAACTTCACTGACGTAAGTAACAGTACTTTTAGTTGTAAGCTGAAAAACAAAAACTTTGTACAGGTACCTTAAACTACTCACAAAACTACTTTGCACCTTTATGGTGGACCAAAATCGGTGGAAAATGTTATTCTGCACCTACCTTTGAGTGTTCAGGGTTTGTGAGATGTCTAACTAAGACCATGTAGTATATATATATATATATATATATATATATATATATATATATTTTATTATTTTATTTTATTTAATTCAACAAGGTTGGGAGCAGGTTTCTTTAAAAAAAAATCCATATGACTCCCCCTCCACCTTGTTAACCTCACCATGCTGATCTGTGACTATAAATGGAGGCTGGTTGTCAGCTAAGGGAAAGGATGCAGACCATCACTTCTGTTCCCTCCACCCTCCCTCCTCTGGTCTCCATGTGTCTTCAGATGCCTTTCTTATGCATCTCCTCTACTTTCTCCTCTGTTCTCAGCGCTCTGTACACATCTGCAATCACTATGAGACTATAAACAAAGTAAAATAATCTACGGTATTATTACTTCCAGATCGTATGACATTATGGAAAACTGAGATCCAGTTATTGCTGAATATTCAAAGCTCAGTCGATGTCTTAAGTTCGTACTGTGTGTTGTTCGTACTCCATTGTACATTTGCGTTTTCCCAGTCCCCAGTTTGTGTATAGCCATTCACATCATATTGGCAGACATAAACCAGGTTATACAATATTTACACCTACCAAAGACCAAATCTTAGTTATCTTAGTTGTTATGTAATACCACTAGGAGTCACTTAAGTCAGACATTTAAAATACCACCCACAGGGGCTTTAATGTCTCCAGTACTGACACAGAACTCTCAGTTAATCATCTCATCTGCTGAGTGCCACCTGAGCTTGTACACCTCCGACCAGAATTGGATTTGTTTGTCTCCAACACTGAGAAAGAAAACTCCAGGCTTCAAAATGTCCCTTCACAGACCTGTGGGTGACCCTACGTCCATGTTTTCCTACAGCCTACGATGAGGCCAGATCAGTCAGAAATATAGTGTATATTTAGCCTTGCTGCCCCTCATGCACACATGCTTGAAATGCCAGTTGACATATTCTACTTTGCATAACAACTTGGCACAAAAATAGCCCTTCCTGTGTGCTCACTCCTGTAGCGCCCAGAGCTATTCCCAAGGCACCTAAGGCAGCTTTAGCAAATCACACTGGCTGGTGACCCTGGCCTTCTAGAATATTAGGATTCTTCCCATTCTGCAATACTACAGTATAAGGTCAGAGCATACACACTAATACCACGTCAGTGTATGAGCCGACCGGATTCCATTACACACACATCCACTACCTCATACCAGTCATCAGTTTAACTGGCTTGTCAGTTACCAAAATGCTTAATCTGTGACAGTAATTTAGAGTGATGTGGCAAATCATCCACCAATCACAACAACCACAAATCATAGATCACTCCTCTCCCTATGCTCTGTGATACCTGTCAAAGATACTAAAGTTACTACAGATAATGACAATTTGTGAGTGGAGGGTGTCCTTGAGATTGAAACAGCCAAACAACTATCATGTAAAGCCACACAATCTGTTTTGTTGGGCCAGCAGCTTCTTCAAAGAGGATGAGGCAGGTTTTGCTGCAGGTTTTACTGGCTGCTGAGTAACATCTTTTCACATCACACTTAGTAGTAGCATTTTAACCCCGGTCTTCTAAACTGTGTACTTACAAGCGAGCATAAAAATCACAAAACTCCTTATAGACTTTGACATCACTCTTTCGTCTCTGGGACTTGGACACCGGGACTTCAGCCTCTCCCCCGTCACCGCCCTGAAGCCTCTGGTGGTAACCGTTCATCTCTCCATGAGAAACATGGTCCGGGGCTTCTCCATCTTCAGGTATTGACGGTGGCAGAACACGACCGTTCAGCTCCATTCTCATGTACAGTCCAAAATGAACTGCACAAGTCCACCTAACACCTGTGTTAAAGTCACTGCGGTCAAAATACCAAAACACTCCAATAGAAATCCTGTGTGCTTGTTTAAAGTAGTAGCAGTAATCCACATAGCAAGAAGGACACCGAAACACTGATCGGACTGAGCTGGGAGTACCTCTTGCTCTCTCTTCCTCCCTCCCTCTTTCTCTCATTCCCACATCAACTCTTTCTCTTTTTTCTCTCACACACACACACTCAGTCTCCCCTCCTGTCACACTCGCTGTCTATTCTTGGGCAGGTTACTGAAACTAAAGAGCCAACCCTGACGCCTGTCCAGACAGAGGTCACTGTGCCATCACACTCACAAGCCGTAGTTGTATTTTTTATTTATTTTTTTAAATGTTTTGCATCCCTGATATCTGACAGTTTATGGGTAATATATACTCTGTCTGTCTGTCTGTCTGTCTGTCTGTCTGTGTGTGTGTGTGTGTGTGTGTGTGTGTTAAACAGCTGGAACTCTTCGCTTTCTGGGATATATAACAACGTGGCTCCAACTCCAAGCATTGCGCAAAGTGGAAATGTGGCACAAGAAAGCTGAGAAGCTAACAACAAGTCACTGTTTATTTTAGTCATCGTATAAACCCAATGGAGCCAGAAATCAAGCAGCAGTACACAACATACAGGGGCTGAAACTGGAGCCAGATATCGTCTTATCAGTGTCACCCTCCTGATATGATGCAATGTAGGTTCGTTGAATTACTTATAGTGTAACAGATCAATGCTACACTTGTGATCTGAATCTGAACTGATTTAATGCAGTCCATAAACACTACTGATTTCAGTTGCATGCATGTCATCTTTGCAAATTAACATTCACCATTTCCAAATTTATGGACTGCTTATTTTTCCCTGACAGGAATAAAACTCAGGACATAATGGAATCATGGTTTGTGTTTTCTCCCAGTGAGTCAACAGTACGGCTTGAATATCAGTTTAGAACAGCTATCTCAAGCTATCTAGAGCTACAATTATAAGATATGTTAATCGTCCTCAGAAATCCCATATTGGTCTGTGGGCATTCCTTTAAGCCCACAAATCTGTGTCTCCTCTGGGTAAGTGGTAGCTCTTTATGTGGTTAAACTTAACTGGCATCTCAAATTAATGACCACTTCCCAAATCATCAAAATAACATAAAGCCAGATCTGGAAATACACTCTAGTGCGACAAACATGTTCCACGCTCCATTGGAGAACGGCTGCAGTGTTTATCCTGCAAATCTAAGGGCCTATAAGTCTATAAAGTAGACTAGACCTGCATGCATGTGTGTATAGTATGAGTGTGTATGTGTCCAGCTGAAACATGCCTCTGAGTCCTTCAGTATAACCGTCTTCTACATTACTCCATAATTCTACAAATAGACACCTAGTGGGGCCACCAAGCCCAAACTAGGTGCTGGCAGCTGCTGTTTTGTGTCTATGTGTGAGAGAGAGCGTTTGTATACATACTAGGAGCCACCTCTACCTCCTCTGAAAGGGGCTGCCAAACTTCACATAACATTCCAAGTCATCCAATCACATTTTAGCTTCTAAAATGCATCATCTTAGCATTTTTTGTATTCTTTACAAGAATGCTCTCTAAATACTCTAGCGTGACAATGTGAAAGGCTCCTGCCACTCAAAAACACCCTCACTTTTAAACCATTTTTAAACTATTCAGTCTATCAAGGGACAGTCTGGTTTCAGAAATGAATGACATAATGAGCCAAACATTTCACCAGGCACCATCTAAAGCTTTAAGAGCCTTTCCAAAACAGAACAATGACTGCAGAAAAGTCTCCTGTCCTTAACTGGGGCAAGGTTGGGAATCTCTTCTGGGAACCAGTGTTGAGTGACTGGGATACAATGTACAGAGGGTGGGAGCTTTACAGGAAATCTTTCCTCCAGATTACAGTCATTGCCATGGTGCAGGGTGTTCCACCCTAAAATAAAAATAAAATTTAGCACTGAATTAAAGCATTTAATATATGTATATATCTATAGTCTAATGCTATTCTAATGCATAATAATATAGATGTAGAGTTAAAATAATCAGCTTGAGGATTAAAATGCCACTGCATCACCCTGTTCTTTATGACCAACTACAACTACTGACAGAGGATTAGACCACAATTTCCGTAGGGATAGAACAAAAAAGTCAAGCACACGCTTCCCTTTTCTCTCTCACTCAATGATGTACCCATACACATAAATATCATCCAGGTAATAAATCAAAGTTGCATAACATGGAAAGTTTCTTCTAATGAAATAGCCAAGAAGACAAAACATGCTCTTGCATTTGCCTAAACAGGGAATTCCGTTGTGACAGTTAGTTTCCAGTGTGCAGTATTGTAATGCCAGTGCTGGACACAGTGTAGTCACACCAACTCACACAGACCTCAAATTGAAGATGAATAAGATAAAAGAGCGGAATATCACATTATATTATATAATAAAATATATAATAAATATAGATAAAATGATAAAAAATATATATATATAAATATATATATTGGACTGAATCTGCCACTGCTAAATCCAGGTTGAAGCTTGTTTTTCAGAGAGAACTTGATTTCTGTCCATCTTCACTTGGTATCATTACCTGTTACTTCACCCTTGCTCATATACTCGGTTATTACTCAAACATGACTGTGTTCTGTCAGATGAAGGGATCAGACCACACAAAAATCATACCTTTCAAGATGGTTTCTATATCATATTAAAAGGCAGGAGGGGGCCTCTTTCTCTTGTGTGCTGAATATTGTAAAGATAATTTTTTTGGGGCATTTTTAGGCCTTTATTTTCACAGGAAGGGGGAATGACATGCAGCAAAGGGCCGCAGGTCGGAGTCGAACCCGCAGCCTCTGCGTCAAGGAGTAAACCTCCATATATGTGCGCCTGCTCTACCAACTAGACAATGTCGTTAGCTCCTGAGGCATCCTAGACACAAAATTGCAAAGGTTTTCAAGGCCTGAGAGAGAGAGAGAGAGCGAGAGAGAGAGAATGTGAGTGCTGATATGAATTTCAACCTGAGCTTAAAAATGGCTACAGCAACTGTCAGCAGTCGACAAAGTGTCTCTGGTGTGTTCCCTCTGCAAGATAGGATTTTGAGACTTCCTTATGGGGCAATTACGTTCACAGGTCAGGTCACTTATGGCGTTTTTCAACTGCTAGTACCAGCTCTACTCGGCTCGGCTTGGCTGGTCGTCATAGTGGCACCGCAGGAAACTGCTGTGACCTAACGCGACACACACACACAGAACGTCGAAGACACATTTTGTTTCAAATGAAGCTGAAGGCAGCAAAATAAACACAACTGGCTAAACTATTTAAAAATGGCGGGTTTGTTCAGGACACCCCCGTCTGTCGCTTTCACCTCACCTTTTGGTATCGGCTCAGCTCACTTGGAACCTCGACGGAGGTGGTACTAAAAAACAGGGACTTTTTTTGTAATGGAAAACCAAAAAAGGCGAGTACAGTCGAGGCGAGTCGAGCAGGTACCATGTAATGGAAAAAACGCCATTAGAAAATGAGGTAGGAAATAAACTGTTCCAATGAACTGACCTCTACCAGACATCATGGTGGTAAAACCATTTTCTGCATTCCTCCTCAACGTGTAATGATAGACAGCCAATCACCAGCATTATTCCGCCTTGGTAGAAGCATGTTGCATACTTATTGGCTCACTGACGCTGATGAGATTTACTCCTTAGGTATTAAAATTTGGTATTGAATGACAAGGCTTTTTTTTTTTATACACAATACTTTGGAGGCAATTTGGTCGGTGCCTAAAATGTATCGAAGTTGGGTACCCAGCCCTACCAACGATGTGTTTTGTTCATATTCCTTTTTGACTGTGTCTATCTAAAAAGGATGGATCAGGCTATAAAATATACACAATTTCACATTTTCAAATAGGTCAGCCAGAGAAACCAAAAAGTTACCTGAAGAGATTGTTGGCATATCTGCAGATGACTTCACCGCAGATAACTTAACTCCAGTGACTCAAGACACAGAACTGAGTCAATCTCAAAATGTTCCAGTGTTTTTATTGTGGGCAAAAATGTCCCAATACAAATAAAATATAATTCATAATCTTGAATTAAAACACAATGCTGCAATCGAAATGAATGTAAAATACAGAACATTTCTGTTTAACATGTATCTTAAGGTTGGCTGAACGGGATCTGTGTCTGCAGACTACGTTCGAAAATGTCCAGACCCAAGCAACAATCGTTGACTCTCAGCCGGTGCGAGACGAGCAGATTCAGTTCAGGCCAAAGAAACAAAACAAACACACACCCTGTTCACACACCCACACTCCCCTCACAAGACTGTGTCAACAGCAACCATGGCAACAGAGACCCGAGGGCCGCTTGGGCAAAATCATTTTACATCTGGCAAAGCACAAGTACACACACACACACACACACACACACACACACACACACACACACACACACACACACACACACACACACACAGTGCAAACATAATTCATGACACACATTTCCTTTGTTTTGCACATTTTGTTCCCGACACCCATTTTGACCTGCACTCATCAAGGGTGAGTTCCAGTTAACTCTACAGGACAGCCTGGACCACGTACAGCCCAAAGGATGACATAACAAGCTATATGTACTTTCAAAAGTAACTAGTAACTATCTATTGTGCCACATTTTGTAAATGTTTTGCTTTCACATTGACCATATATATTGTATAATGATATACAAATATATATATTTTTCTATATCGTTTCTACCACTATGTGTCTTATGATGGTGCTTGTAAATGTGGAAGAAAGCAGATGGTTTTTTTAACCTAGTTCTGTATTTATTTCATACCACAGTTGTTTTCATGGTAAGCAACAGTTAAACCTAGTTAACATGTTAAGGCTACACAATTGTGAATAAAATGTTAAATGAAACACTTTTTCAAATAAAAAGTCAGGTAAGGCAATGGACTGTATAAGGCTCTCTGCAGTAGTGTCCTGCTAGTTTTCTTGGCTTTAATAACTTTATCACTACTGCATTTTGCACTGACTTTTCAGGTGGTAAGACTTAGTGATGTTGTCCTGTGCTGGTTCAGATGGCAAAACGTTTCTTGCAAAGAATATACTTGGGACTGTCATCATCATGTTTAAATCTGAAACCAAAAAAACAAAAACAGAATGGGATTCTTGTTTTTTGTCAAAATTAATAAAAGTACATTATCTTTCTGACCACCACTCGCTGGGTTTCCTGACCTGATTCTGACTCTCTTAAATCTTTTTTCACCGTGTTACTGTTTTGTCCCTCTGTCACGTTTTTTTCTGCTCTAATTGTGATTTTACACAGTCTTCTCATTGATGCAACTTACTGTAGAAAGAACTTAGAAATGCTTGGTTTGCAGACAAGCTGTCATTTTCAAAGTAGTTTGTGACGGTCCATTTCACAAACTTGCTATGCTTGCTCAACAAACACCCTGCTGAGTCAGACATTATCTCCTCTCCAAAAGTTTTTACTTCCATTGCCGTGTGAAAACAAAATAAAAGAACCCATCTGACACCAAATGATCTTTGCATTGCATGAGAAGGAGGGAGGCTACAAAGCCAGAAAGTAAATGTGTTTGTGGTTTGACTGGGGACACCTTCAAAGACAGAGCTCCCTCTTTCGGTCCACATTCCTCACATTACTACATTCCTCTAATCACTTCAGGATCACACACACACACACACACACACACACACACACACACACACACACACACACACACACACACACACACACACACACACACACACACACACACACACACACACACACACACACACACACACACACACACACACACACACACACACACGTTTGTGGCACTATCTTTGTGGGGACCCGTCATTGACATAATGCATTCCCTAGCCCCTTACCCTAACCTTAACCATCACAACTAAATGCCTAACCTTAACCCTTACCCTAACCCTAACCATAATAATAACTAATTCTAACCCTAATCCTAAAACCAAGTCTTAACCCTCAAAACAGCCCATTAAACTTGTGGGGCATTTTGGCCCCACAAAGCTGTTGGGACCCCACAAGTATACTGGACTCCCAGTTTTTGGACCCCACAAATATAGTTAAACAAGCCTACACCACACACACACACACACACACACACACACACACACACACACACACACACACACACACACACACACACAAGGGAGAAAGACTGAAAATGGTAGAGACAGAGAGGTGGTTGTGAAAGACATTAAAAAAGACCATCCAAAACTGATGTTATTGTATTGTGAAACCAATATTGCAAAAGACTGCACATGCTGTACACTGTCTATCGCTGCTGGTCACACAACTTGGTGGAATTCAGCCATCAGCTGCAGTATTTACTGATCAAATACTCTACACCACATCTCACCTTATCTATACCTATCCTTGTCAATTACACTGGACACACAAGGAAGGGGTTTTGTTCAAAGGTACTTTGGTAGAAAGCACACCCTCTCTGATTCACTACATTATGCAAGACTGCAGGGATCAACTCCAGCTAATGATGGACCACGGAAGTGTGACACAGGAAAGTAAATTTACAATGAGCATCCGAAAAAAACTGTGGGAGTAGTGACTGTTAGGCCATGAGCTGATTTTAAAAGGTCATCAGAAGCATTTACACACGCCATTTTAAAAAGGACCAAATAAAAACTGACCGCGGATTCTTAGACAGCCAATGGGAATGCTGGACATTTTGACAATACCAAAAAATGGCAAGTTTCACAAGCCTGGTGTTATACTTAATTTCTTTATTCTTAAGTGGTACTTTCCATAGTTTCTATCTGGAGCCATTTAAACTACGTTGGCTGATTTTGTGCAACACTAGTGTGTCTTGTGCATCCTAGAACACTTTTAGTTAAAAAGTGTACACTGTCTGGTACAAAGTGAGAAGGAAGGATCAGTGACCAAACATTCAATATAATGTGAGTAAAACATCAGCACAAATAGCTGGTCATGATAGAGGAGAATCTCTCAAATGCAGACTCATCAATCATTTGACAGAAGATTAAAAGCTTCACAGAGGTAGACTCACCTGAGGCTGTCCCTAGCCACACTCCCATAGCTGTCTGGTCTCTCCTGTCTTCGTCTGTACAAGTCTGAGTTTGACAACTCTTTCAGCCTCAAAGAGTTCATCTCCCCTTTCGCCTCTCTCCCTCCCTTCCTTCCTTCCTACCCCTTCGTCTGCTGGAAACACTCAGTCCACAGTAATACTCCAAAGTGTGTGTGTGTGCGTGTCAGTGCTCGATCCAAATGAGAAGATGAAGTCTTGTGCCACGCTCGTTCTCCCTCTCACACCTCCAGGGCACACAGCCTTGAGGGAGGACATATATAGAGGTGTGGTTTCACGGGCTGCACACCTATCAAATACTTCTTGCTCCTCCTCCCCCCACTCCTGCAGCAGGTAGCAGGAGAATGCCTCAGAGAAAAAGGAGAAAGAGTCGCAAAAGAAGAGAGACAGGCATTGGCCTCTCTGGCCTTTACCCCCACTGTCTCTATTTACCTCCTACTTCTCTCTGGCTCATTCCTCAGTTCAAAAAGGAAAGCCTGAGATGGACAAGAGAGCACAAACAACAGAAGGGAAAAAGAAAGGCTATTTCCCACACACATATATTCATGTGGAATACGCAGATGGATCCTAACAACGTCATTTCAGGTCAGCAAAAGAGCCCGACTCGTACTTTTTGTTTGTGGGTAAAACCAATATCTACTTTAGAGTAAAGAAAATGTGTAAAAATCAGCCAACACTATAATTGATACATCACATTTTTGGCAAGGATCCCACGTTTGGTCATTACAAATATATGTACTAAGGCAGGATATACATGTATTATAGTTAAACAATAAACCTTAATAATTACAGAAACAGTTCATATGTACAAGATAATGGTATATAGTAACCAGTAAAACTGTATGTAATGTAAATGTATTTAACAAAGATTAAGAAAAAATATGAGTAAAAAATATTGATGTACTGCAGTTTCCTTTTTACGTATGTAGTAACACATACATTGACACAATATTACACAATGTGTGTGTGTGTGTGTGTGTGTGTGTGTGTGCGCGCGATAAGCCAATATTGGCAGATAAAATCATTATTCAACGTAGCATCATGTGAAAGTTCTGCCTCAAAGAAAACCTTTAAGTAACTAGTCATATCAAGCACACAATAACCTGATGCACCAATCTTTGGATAAAAACTATGGATTGTCTTATCCAGGCCAGGCATGTTTTGAACACAGTAAGGAGCAATACTAAAGGTAAAAAAGAACTGCAATCAGCATTTTAATCTGAACAGCAGCTTGTTTATAAGGGTGGAAACACGTAGACCAAGTAAAGCAGCACTCTATGGAACAATGCCACCTATTATGGGGTAATATTTTCAAGTTTCTCACGGGCTCTTCAATGTGACTAGAGCTCCTCCATTGTAAACTGTAAGATGACTTCCCACCAGAAACAGGGGGAAATGTCAATCTATGAATAATTCAGCACAATGTTATGTGGGAACAAGGGATCCTCCCCCAACAGACACAAAACACAGCAGATCTGAGACATGTTTAATTACAAAGAAGAAGCTGTGATGTCATCAAAAGCAGGGACAGGATTGGTCAGAGGACGTCAAACCAAACAAGCAAAGACAACAAGCAGCCAGAGAAGAAACAGATGGAAACCGAGCACTGACTGCAGCTCTGGAAAACAGAATATGCAATCTGATTAGCAATGTAATTCTTTGTTTACTCTGTGTACATACCATTCAGTCAATACCTGGACCTGTCACAAAAGGAGTTAAAGTTAGTGTTAAATTGAGGCTGTGGGTGGACTCATTGCTGACAGAAACCATGTCTCTCCTTAAAATGTACAGACAGGTACATGCCCTACAGTATGAACAGTTCACACACTATGCAGATTCACCTTCAGCAGCTTGCCTTGACCTGTTCAGCATTCCACATGGGTTCACGACACACACACACACACACACACACACACACACACACACACACACACACACACACACACACACACACACACACACACACACACACAAAGTCAAAGCGTAGAATGTTGAACTTCAAAATCAGCCTCACATCCTGGAGCAGCTGCAACAGGGTCACAGTCAGAGCCCGACCGATATATCGGCGGTGCCGATATTAGGCATTTTCCAAACTATCGGTATCGCCATTTATAATGGCCGATAAATGAATATTTAAAAAATAAAATAAAAACGGACGAAACACCCTTCAACCATGTTCTGAGTGTTGGCGTTGCATAGTTTGTCCACCAGAGGGCGCACTACAACGTCCCTGACGGCAACACTATTTGATTTTTTTTTTGTTAGTGTTTTTGTTCAAAGGACTATAAGTTTCATATCTTAAGTATATATTTTTATATATTTTATTTATCAGAACTTTAATATATTTTGATGTTCCTCTGTTCTGTCGTGACAATAAAACAAACAAGTTTATTTTTAAACTGCATTATCATATTACTTTAGTGAGGACTCATAAATAACTACAAATAACTAATGTTAGGGAAATCTGTTTATGTTTTGTTACGCGTTTCTGTTTTTTTTTCCGGCCGATATAAAAAAAACGATATATCGGATTTTTAAATCACCAAATATTTGTATCGATATCGGCCTTAAAAATCCTTCATCGGTCAGGTTCTAGTCACGGCAGCATAGGCTGACGTGTCTGAGTATGTCAGAACATTCGTAATGAATCACTGCTTGAGGCTTTATATCTGAGATCAACTCACTCACAGTTCAGGGCATTTGGGATGTGCATTTCACTCCAAATTCTAAAAACTGGGATTGTCATAAAAATGTCAATCTAATCCATCTGGGTATGGTTATTAAAGTAACAACATATTATCCCATCTGCTCTGAATTAAACAGTGTAAGTGTATGGAATGTGTAAGAAACGGCGGCACTATGACCTCTGTGTTATGTCAAAGCTAATGCTGTGTTTTGGATTGAGGTTTTGTGATGGTATAAATGTGCTGAGATAGCTGTCTTGTCACAAGCATTCACACTGACTCACCACAACACACACACACACAAACACACACACACACACACACACACACACACACACACACACCTCTGCCACATGAGTGTACTGCCACTGTGTGGACAACAGTAGTACAACAGCTATTCCTAAGCAGCAATGTTTCTATAATGTTCAAAACTAACAACAAAATTAACATTATTTCTTAACATGTTCTAGCTGTGTTAAATTTAATTAACCCTTTTTAAATCATTTAAATGAATAGGAATCTTGGCATCACTCACACAACAGTCCAAATGCTGAGCTACCTTGCAAAGATGTATGCACGGAACAAAATTAGCACCATTTACCAGCCAAATGCTGGTAAAATATGCAAGTGGCTGGTAGATGTGCTTCACTCACCAGCCAAAAAAAACAATGGTTATCTATTGAGTGGCTGTTACAATTTGAACATTCACTAGCCATTTGGCTGGTGGACGAAAAAGTTGATTTCCCACTCTGGATGTATGCAATAAAACATCACTGACATCAAGCTGACGTCCTATAGCTTAACTTTCTCAGACAAAATACACAATACAATATTCAACAGGTACACAGAGGTGTTAGACCATGCACACAGCTCTATAAACAGAAAACAAACGCAAGTAATGGTGCCCAACTGCTGATGCTGCAACAATTACAAATGGTTGTAACAATAACATAAATTCACCTTACCAATGTTTTGTGTCAAACTGTAGAGGGGATATTTTCGTTGTTGCTAAAGTCGCTCTGCTGTCACTGCAAACACTTCTACCGCAGTTATCTCAGTCTGCATGGCCACATCACTTCCTGCTTGCTTTGGTGTGTGTGTGTGTGTGTGTGTGTGTGTGTGGAAGGGTGTGAATGTTTGTGTCCACTTGTGCCTATGTGCCAGTGTGTGTTTGTGGTAGACGGGTGGATGTAAAGTCCAGCCCTGTGTGGTTTAGGCCTCCCAGACTGTCCGTCAGGATGGAGGTGGGGTGTGAGGAGGAGGAGGAAGAGGAGGGAGGTTCAGGCAGATAAAGGTGGCGCAGAGAAGAGGAGGAATGACTAAAGGCCGTTTTATGGTCCTGCGCAGGCTCCACGCAGAGCTTTCGCCATAGTACGTAAGTGGCCTGATGTTTATACTTGTGCACTGGTGTGTGCGTCGAGCCGGCATGTGTGTGTGTGGGGAGTGTGTGATAGAGCGAGGGAGAAGTGAGAGAGTGACGGCAATTAGCTTTGGAGCGAGTAGCGACTCTGGAGTCATAGAGAGAGAAACAAAGTGTCTCCCCTGTGTTTTCTGACCACGGTGGGAAATCTGTAGCAGGAAAAAGTGAACCCTCTCCTTGATTTCATGTTGTTTATGGAGAAGGAGAACCAGGAAATGAGTCGGGGGAAAAAGCAATGCTACCAAGCCACGGCCGGGCGACGTGCGTGACGTAGTTACATTTTTCGAGACGTGCACATCAGGCTACGGCGTAGGGTCCGGCGTAGACGCAGAGGGGTCTGCTGGGGTACGCTGTCGATTCGACGCACAATTATAAAAAGGCCTTAAGGCGGTGCGAGTAGGTGCGAGGAGCCTACAATGACCAGACTGAATGGATAATCAAGTAGTTCTCATAGACCTGTCATGTTTAAGTAATGGTTCGGAGTAATTTCACCCTAGGGTCCTTTGCACCATGACCTCGAGCCAAACAACTTGTCTCCTGCTAGTTATACTACAGCACTTACTTAAAAAAAAAAAGTTAAATTGATAAATATTTTTGTTGTATCTCTTTTCGGTGTTGTAATTTGTAGACGTCCCTAAGCACTCGTACTGCTCTGTAGCAGCAGCAGCAGAAAGCAGAAGCCAACAGGCAAGTGTTATTTACATAAACTTCTGGTGTACTTACAAACTTTCCAATCCATCGTTTTATGAGTGCATAACCTATTTGTACTAGTGTAGAAGTTTGGTATCATTTCGGGCATTATTAGTGGGGTAACTTACGAGATACAAACGTGGATCCATTAGCCCCTCCGCTAAGCTATTCAGCTGATAACGCTACTCTACTCTAACTCTCCCAATGTTCGACCCAGGTGAAAAAAGCTTCTGGGGGGTTGTTTGGCTCGAGGTCATGGTGCAAAGGACCCTAGGGTGAAATTACTCCGAACCATCACTTTAAGTGTGCCTCTCCAGCTTCCATTGAGGAGGTGAAAGGCCAAACCCAGTGACCACACTGACTGCCACTGGCACATTATACTGGGTGTGTGGGTGAGCCATCATAATCATCATGGGTGTGCCTCGAAATATGTAACACAACTCTGTCTTCTCTGACTGTTGTGCGACTGCTTGTGTTGTTAACTTGACAACAAAATAATATAATGTTGGTACAACTTTGTAGAAAAATTGTCTGATGCAACAGAAAACATGTATGTAAATAAAAATAAACTAAACGTAAAAAATACCTAAAACTTCATACCACACTTAAACACTGAAATACAGAATGTATTGTCAGGAAAGAGGGGATTGCGTGCAAAACCAGCATCAACATATCACTAAAGGAGTGCAAAATATCTGCCGTATAAAAAGAATTGTGCATATTTTATATTATTAAACGGACATGACGGCCTGATAACAGATTAAAGTTGCCGGTAGTCAGATAGTAGTACATTTTCTGTGTTTTTCATACATTTCAGGCATACCAACACGTATGTATAACTCACCTGTTAACTGGAAGGATGCAGCAACTTTTGCAGATTCCTGACACAGCAATCTGCAAAAGTTGCTGAGTAATTTATGACATATTTTTTCTGGTCGTTCAATATGGAAGAAAAAAAAATGAATAGAGGTGTTTTGAAGTGGGACTAAACATAGTGTGACGCACAGCATTTTAAGGTGTCTTTAAAAACACACCATGGAGGAACTGCAGCAACCATTGCAAAGCCTGTTGTTACATAATTTCCTTCTGCGTCGGTCGTCAGTGTTTCTTATAGCCATCACACACACAAACCTTTAGAATCTAAAAAGTCTAGTTTTAATGAAGGCAACAATTATACCACTCAAAAAGCTTTTTTTGTCACAGCAGTTTAGCTCTGTAAGCAAATGATGCATAAATCTACTATTGATACAAACATATGGCTTCCTGAGTCTGCCTCACAATGCATCAAGTTAGTACAAACACAGTCCAAATCCTACATCACACAACTTCACCGCTCTTCCAAACAAGGACAGGTCGACACTGGAGAGACTGGGAAATTCTTCTAAGCTCTAGTTGTATCAACACAGCATGGAATGAGATCAAAATGTAACGCGTTGGGAATGCAGCAATCCGTAGGCCTTTAAAAGACTTGCCCTCTTGCAGCTTTTAGTGTCCAGAGTGCTTTATAAAAGCCAGATTCATCCCAGGCCATAATTAACTTGGCAGTGCATACAGTAGCATTCACACTAGTGGAAAAAAAATATGGCCCTGAATAGCAGTCCCCAGGGAATGGATGGTCAGGAAGTGGTTCAGAAAGCAATAACTACTGTCCAGTGAGTTTATGTGGACATTCCTGAGCAGGGAGGTTGATCTGCAGAAAATGGAGAAACATCCTCTTTCCTTCTTTAAAATGTCTTTCTTGCAGCTTCTTCTTGCATCACTTCTGTCAAATGTTTGAGTATAGGTTGCCTTTCAAGCTATTTGGGCTGTTTTATTATTAAAACTGTGCAATAAGTGCAGATTTACTATCATTATCATCCAATATAAGCGACAGATGATGTTGGAATATATGTATGTGGGTTTATTAAAAATCTGTTACTTTAAAAATATTACCAATACCAGCTTTCAAGGCTTAACTAAGAATGTCATTTCATTAGACAGTTTGCACATCCATCACATCTACTTAACACATAATGCTGAGTTTACTACATTTCTGAAGGTCTTACTAAGTTACGCCACCTCCTACACAATCTGGACTGTGGTCATAACATCTACATCTTATAACTTATTCCCTGTTATATATTGTTCTTATTCTTATTCAATCAGTCAGTTGATAGGTTAATATTTCATAGTCATAGTTCATATTTAATAATAATATACTGCACTGCTCACCATTGCACACAGTCTACCATAGCATCTTATCATGGTCATTGCATTTCTGTGAGTGATTTTTATTTTTATTCTTATATGTGTGATATATGCGTGTATATGTGTTTGTTGTGTTATGGTTGTCTAAGCTACTGGATGCCTAAAATTTCCTATCTATCTATCTATCTATCTATCTATCTATCTATCTATCTATCTATCTATCTATCTATCTATTTCATTTTATTCCATTATTTTATCAGAGCAGAATGTGAGACTTTGTTCTCTACACTTGCATGGACCATTTTTTGTTTGACTGAGATGACATCTCCGGATTGTTCAGCGAGACAAATAAATGAAGCAGAGAGAAGTGGGAATTCAGTCTGATCATCAAGCCAAAGAGTGTTTTCCTTCCTACCAGGAGCAGCAACACACACAAGTATGAAAATAAGAACTAAAAAAAGGAGTATCAAGAAACAACTACAGACTGAATAAGGGGTTTAGATTGCAAGTCTATTATAGGATTAAAAGATCTCAAAAGGGATGATACCTTCTCATAAAGGAATTACACACAGAGTCTGTGTTGCTTCTTGGATAATTAATTTGACTATTGATACATTTAGGGAAAAACGATTCATCACATGCCATGTAAATAGGAAACTTTCTCAGATGAAAGGATAAAAAAAAAAATCTGGTTTACACAATTAGATTTCTTATGGAGAGAGAGAGAGACAGAATTTGGCCAAGATCATTTATGATAAAATACTTTTTACATGTGTCAGAAAGAACACTACTAACATCTGATAAACAACACAAACATACTATTTCGAAAAAATGTTGACCTCTGGAAATACAGAGGTGTGCCAGCTAAAAGCTCCCATCAATAATAACACGGCAGAGGGCGCTAGTGAGCAGTTTGAAAAGTGACCAAGTTGAGATTGTAGCTGTATAGTAGCTCTGAACATTAAAGTAACTAAGCTACATTAGCTAGCTCCACATAGTCAGTGTGTAGCTAACGTGATAAAAGCCATTTTCTCCGATACACATTTATAAGCTCATTTTTTTTTGGAAATGAAAGGCAACATTAACCTGGCAGATTTGTAAATGGTTAGTCATGACTAGCTATATTACAGTTGTTCTAGCCCATGAGAGAATGGAACATACCACCGGGGCTGTGTCTTTTTCTTTTTTTCATCCAGCAGAAACTGTCAACTTCCCAACTTGACACAAGCAAATGTCTCTTTCAGGAAAAGACTTTTAAACGTCCCACTTACCCGTTTGTCATTTCAGTAATGCCGAGCATCACTCCGCTCTCTCTCCCGGACCGGACTAGTGTTTTCTGACTTGAGTTGCAGATGTCCAGATGTTGTAGCCTACAGTCTGGGATGTAACGTTAGATGGATTCCACACGGAGAGTAGAATGGCGGAGACTGGCCTCGCCTCTGTTCACCATCCGTCAACCGCCGTCAACACACGCTCAAAGGAATATTGCACTTCCGCTTATGACTTTCAACGTAAAACCATACTGCTGATTCTTGAAAAATGTGTTACAGAGTCCAGCTATCAACTTTATTTCATAGAAAATAAAAACTAAATTGAATTAACAGAACAGAAATTATAGAAACGTCTACACTTTAACTAAAAAAATGTTTTGTATCTGTATTTTACATCATAGGTAATGCGTTTACAAAACTACTTCCACTGAACCACGTTTACAATTATATCTAAAGAATATAGCCTATAAAAAATAAATCAGAAGTAAATAAGAAATAGATAATTCAGATAATGACATATTTTGGTTTCACACAGATTTGCACACAAGCACCTATATCTAATAATGTGCAATGTAGGCTATGTATATCAACAAAAGTTTATTTCGCTACTCACTTGAACTATAACACATAAGTGATTCTACCAATAGACTTGTCACATAATAGGAAAAACACACATGTAAACAATAACATTGATAAGGGTAGCGAGACACTTGAATATAGATCGGAGCCAACCTTAATGATATTAGTGTGTGCTTTTCCTTTTAAACGTCCATTATAAAAAGCGCCTGTTGCCAATCCTGAATGTTTGTATATGCTGTTCTAAAAATTCTACTCTATTATTATTCTAATTCTATTAACACTTTTTTTTTCAAGCTAACTCATTTTCTGTCTATCAGTACTTTATTGGTTAATTTGTTGATCACAATAAAAAGATAATGTTAACTGAAGAAACATAATTCAACTGGTTACCTGCTTAATATGATAAAAAATGTAATGTCCGCAACACTGCAACGTTTCAACCCTACTGGGTCTTCTTCAGACAAAAGAAGAAGACCCAGTAGGGTCGAAACCTTGCATTGATATTAAATATGGGAGTTTAAAGCAGTGTTGCGGACATTACATTTTTTTCACTTTAAGTACTTTGCATTTGTCCTGCACCTGCCAGAAGGTGGGATGTGCACACAATTACTTTAATAAATTACCTGCTTAACATCCCATTTTTAATGTCACTAATTTTATCTTTTGGTCTCACATAATACCATGTGGCAATTATTTACAGGCCAAATCATAAATATCAAGAAATACTTTTTACATGATCAGGTTTTAAGGAGGAGGTGAGGGGACCCAATCCAGTTTAGGGCCCCGAAATGGCTGAGGCTAACCATTATATTATATTCAGGGAGCAGGTATACGCAAACACAGGCAATCAGTCCCATAGTAAACCAGAGAGACAAACACACTCATGTTAATTAGAAAAAGGTGTGCTTTTATTTTGAAGGCTCCAGTGTTTCTGTGTATCTGTGGCAGCTTCTCAGCCTGGGAGCTTCCACCGCTGGAGAACTACAATTTCAGTTTTCAGCCAGAAAGCGGCAACACCCGCCCTGCGAACTGCAGTGTTTGTATCAACAGATTAAACGTGTATTTAGTTTGTTATTAGCTGGATTAGATTATAATGTAGTCTTTTATCATTTAGGCTAGGCTACACATTAATCAATTCAGGATATACGAAAAGTATGACTTCATTTTCTGGCCACCGGAAACTTGGCAAGTGGGTGCCGTAAAGAAACCTTTCCACACCAAGAACTTCACTTTTGATCTTGATTGATTGAAAGAAAAGCGCCTACCACTACTTCGCAAGGCTCTGCAAAATAAGAGTATACGAAAAGATGATTAAATGAATAGCATAGAATAATAATAGCAAAATAAATGCATCACAATCAGATGTGTTATAATGATAATGCTGCTCCCCAGGGAGGTAAGAGCAGCTAATAGCATGTTTATCTTTCCTCACAGTGGCATATACAGTAGCTATTATTTCTTGTTTCCTCCCCTGACTGCGCCATGAAACTAGAAACCACATATATTTCCTTAAAAGGAAAGCCCCTACACCCCCCTCCCCTCCTTCAAGAGGGATGAGGACTTTCATAGCAAGAAAATAAATGCATACGGTAACTAGGGGTAAGAAACTAGGGATATATCAGTTCACACAACGCACAGATTGAGACTGAGGTTAGAAGAAACTTTCCCTGGTGAGATTTAAATAATAAAATCAAGGATTTCCAAATCTGAAAACAGGATGGAGAAATATTAACACTTCTGTGCTTTTATGGTAAACTTATAGTCCCTCTTTATTGCATTTGTGTGTTCATCCTGATTCACTTTATCCTGTTAAATACTTGTATAACCTGTATGCTTCAAGCGCTTTAGGAACATATATCCACATAACATAAATCCTCTTGCTGAAACAAAGTTGTGCCTATGATTTAGAGCTGGGCAATATATTGATACTATATCGATATCGTGATATGAGACTAGATATCGTCTTAGATTTTGGATATTGTAACATTGTAATATGGCATAAGTGTAGTCTTTTCCTGGTTTTAAAGGCTTACAGTAAAGTGATGTCATTTTCTGAACTTACCCGACTGCTGTAACTGTTCTATTATTTGCCTTTATCCACTTAGTCATTATATCCACATTACTGATGATTATTTATCTAAAATCTCATTGGGTAAATATTTAGTGAAAGCAACAATAGTCAACAGTACAATATTGTTGGGGTATTGATATCGAGGTATTTGGTCAAAAATATCGTGTTATTTGATTTTCTCCATATCGCCCAACCCTATTTGTTTAAAAAAAACCATCTGGCTGCTGATGCTTATAATGACCTGTAGATGCAAAATTTCATCTCAAAATGCATTATAGTGAAAGTAATTGGAAACATTATCATCCACGTTAACTTTATTTCAGATTAAAGTCAGAAATAACCACAAAGCAAACATAAACCGTCTCTAACATAAGTTGTTCTACAGTGAACTCGTAAACATTCTGTATGCTCATTTATTCTTATACGGATCCAATTTCATAGTTAACGCTAATCTCTCATAACTTCTGCGGACATTAAATGTCATAAATATAAAAGCCTTCGATTAAAATACATTCACTTATGCTGAAGGAATCACAGAAAGCTGCCACTGGAATGAAAAAGTAAACAGGCCAGTTATTCTCATTGTTAGTAGGACTTGAGCAAAAATTTAGTCATGTAATGTAAGAGTGGGTGGATGTGTGCTTTACTGGGAGGGGGGCTTCTGTGCAGAATTATCATTCCTTTTTTCCCACCTCCACAGGGAGGTCAGAGGTCATGGTCAGACACTAAGCAGCACCCATGGGTCTGCTAGGGAGTCTTGCCCAAGGACACTTTAGCATGGAGGATGTGCTTGCTGTCATGTGTCAGCTGTGCAGATGAAGTTGCAACAAATCTTTCAGTTTTCTGTTCAGTTTTTTTCTTTTAAACATCAGCGCAACAGCTGACAAAACCATAAAGTATTCCCAAAATAGATATAGAAAACTAGTAAAATCATAAATTGGCATTAAATAATAACAACCACAACAAACAAATAACACAGTAACCGGAACAAAAATCATAAATCAACGATCACTGCCGGATATGAGGAATCAAAACTCAAGGAATTTAAATTAGGACTGCTCCCGATTTCAGAATGCGAGGCATTAGTGAACAACTGCAAAACCAGTCAGAAAAAGTATAAATATGCTATTATGATAAGGTAAGTCGTGTTGGTCAGGTGAACCTGAGAATGTAGACGTGCACTCGTTTGAACTTGAAGTGAGATTATGATTAGACGTACAGGAAAGGCTTCAACAGACCACACCTAAGCTCTAGCATTGTTTTAGCCCATTAACTAAGTCACACATACACACTGCTGATTCAAAAGCATGGGGCATTAATGTGTTCTTCATGTCTTTTTTCTACCTTCTAGTAAATAATAAAGGTTTACTCTTAATGTTTTAAGAAAGTTTCATGTCAATTTTCATACTGCAATGAATGGGGGCATAATGGCTGCCTCTAAGGTAGTAAAAACACATAAAAAAAAAATGTTAACACTTAAGCATGTCCTTAAAGGGGCTGTACTTAATATTCAGAAAAAGAGTGGTCTGGGATTGCTTCCAAACGGCTTTGACTTCTTGATGCTTTGTCACCTTGGCGTCTAATACCGACGCACAAGGCACTCGCACGCACGCACGCACGCACGCGCGGCCGGAGTGCCTATTAAAGCACACCGTGTACACTATACAATGATTTTCATAGTGCTAATGATTCCTTATAATGCCTTTTGAGCTCCACTTTGAAGGAAGTGTGTCCTTCATGTCCAGTAAATATTGTTATAAATACATGTGTCAATAGTAAGACTAAGGAAGACAGAAGTGTGTCACAGTTAACTTTCATTGCTGAGAGACTAATGCAACTATTGCACTGCAAATTCAAATCAATATTCATGTCAAAAGGATTTGGTGTTATATCTACCACACACTTCCCTTATTCTTTTCTGATACATACCTTGGTCCCTTCTATGGTCAATTTTAGAAATGCCCTAGTTAACGTCCCACTTATGCCACCATTTCAAATGTACAGCATCACTGCTTAGTACAGGTTTTCACAGAAAAAAGGCCCAGTAACATCTTTGCACTGTGCTCCTATTGTTTTGTTGGGTTGGTTGATCGTCAAAACTATTTGACCCCAGACCAGCTGTGAAGATAGGAGCTCCAGCCTGAGCCCCGAGACCCGGATCCCTCCTCCTGACCTGCACAAAGGAAATCAAACAACATCTGGTTAGACATTATGGAGACACTATTGACAGTAAAATAATGAGTAACAGATCATTTTTAGGGAATTTGGGTCTGTGTGCACTCAGACGCTGTGTGTGTGTGCGCACATCTACAAAACGGGTTCACCTAGGACATACTGTACCGTGTGCAATGGCAGCCAGTTTGCTTTTCTCCTCCGGACTGAGCTGCAGCATTGTGTGAATGACGGGCAGAAGCGCCTGCCTCTCGCTGCCAGATTGCAGGAAGATGAACTGCAGCAGGACGTTCTTCAGATACTCCAGGTTGGCCACACTCTTCTCCCTCTCCTGGTTCCGTTCTAGTCGGCGCACTTCACTCTTCAGCAACTAGCAGGTAGAACATATCAGCAACTTTAAAATAATAAAACCCTTAAGCTTTGGCAAAGTCCCTGCATTTAACAGGGTTAGCTTCCCAAAATCGGCATACCAACCTACACACTAAATCTCACTAGTGTGGACAAAGATATATTATTTGGTCAATAGGTTAGCAACAGAAGTCTACAATAATAGGCAAGTATACAATACTACTACTACTACTACTACTACTACTACTACTACTACTACTACTAATGATAATAATAATAATAATAATAATAATAATAATAATAATAATAACAATAATAATAATAATAAGAAGAAGAAGAAGAAGAAGAAGAAGAAGAAGACAAACAATTCAGAACAAAAACGAAATAGTCTGACTTCAAACCGCTTCAAAACTATCTTCGGACATACCAATACCTGATTGAATACGGTACAACTGGTATCATGCTCAAAGCATTAAAAAGCAAGCTCGGTTTTCTTAGTAGACAGTCAGTGTCAACTTATTATTTATTAGGTAATACTCTGTAAGTGATGAAAATATAGAGCCAATGCACAAATTCGTTTTGTTGGTTTTGCAAATCTCGATCATAACCCGACCATTCTTTTTACGGGCGGAATGGAATTTTGGTCAGCGCCACTTTCCGTAATCTAACACCCTACGTCACACATAACAAGTATGGCGGCGCCCCCTTGAGCTGCAGATGTCCGGTGTGTTATAATAATACATTAATGGTTGGGAGAAAATAACGATTTCTGAACATATCTTATCATAGTTCTCTGGCCTAACAGTTTCGGGAGGATCAAAGCCATTTTTATCGCCGTGGAAAATGGGTTTACAGCGATTGCTATGCGGGACGCTGGCGTGTTACTCCAAACAGTTTCGACTCGTTGACGTTCGGCAAGAAGTCCGGGTCTTTCAAAAAGCGCCGATGTCCGTACAGACTTCACCGAGCATGTCCAACATTGTTAACCGGGTTGCGTGTGTAGCAGGTCTGTGTAGCAGGATGTTCGTTCAAACAAGCCGCCGCGGTGCCGCTAATAACGGACCGCTGTCTGCCCGCCGCAGCCTCTGCACCTCCGCCCAGCCCTCCAGGGACGTCGTCCTGTTCGAGCACGACAGAACCCGCTTCTTTCGGCTCCTCTCGGTCTTCTGCGGCGGCCAGTTCCTCTTCTGGACATACCTGGGCCACTTCGCTTACACTGGGCTCAGAGACACAGGTGGCGCTACAGAGAAAGGGAAAGCCGAAGCGTCCGCCGCCGCCACCGCCACCACCACCACCACCACCGGGCTGGCTGGGATGTGGAGTTTTGAGCTGAACCTGGGGTCAAACACCTGGAGGTACGGCTTTACGCTGGGATGCCTGGCAATAGGAGCGGGGATTGTCGGGCTCGGACTCTTGTTCTGCAGGCGCTCTGTCAGCCAGGTGGTGTTACACCAAGGTGGGAGGATGGTGACGGTTTCCACGCAGTCACCTTTGGGACCAGGCCGAGGCCGGAGAATAACCGTCCCACTGTCCCAGGTAGCCTGTCACGCTCACAGACACGAGTCCCCCACATTCATCCCCCTCAGGGTCAAAGGACACAAGTTTTACTTTCTTCTGGACAAAGAGGGGACCGTGAACAACGCTAGGCTGTTTGACATCACTGTTGGGGCTTACCGGCCACTTTAAGTTCTTCTGGTTATTATTACATTGTTGCCAAAACTGTGTTGGACACCAAACCCCAATGGAACTGGTCCACAGAAAGTGATTTGACATGGCTGCCAAACAAATATCTCAATTTCTGTTTGATTCTCTCACTTCAATTAAATAAAATCTGAGATCAAATATGGACTCATTTGGATTAATGTATGCCTAGTATCAAACATGGCATGTCCGTATTGTTGACAATGTCTGAATGAAATACTTTTAGAGAGGGGCTTCAAAATATATTTGTGAGATGCATTTCAAATAATTTAATATTTAAAAACACTTAAAGTAGAATTAGTTATTTTAAATTTAATTATTTAAGTAAAGAAAACCATTGCCACAGTTAAAAATGCTCTGAAATTAAACTGATGAATGTCTTTGCGTTTTCTGAATGTCTGTACTTGTGTGCATATACATACTGTGATCTGCTCCATGAGAACAACATTGGTGGCCTCCGTTTCATGCAGGAGGCTGTTCATATGTTCCATACTGCGCGTGGCTGTGCTCAACTTTTGACTTAGCTCTTCTTTGGTAGGCTCCACCGTCCACACAAAGGGCTCTAGAGACCAAACCAGAGACACGCAAAAGTTAAAGATCACGGTTTTTAGAAAGTCATGAGCACAAAGATGGCAACAGGATGTGACCAACTTTTGTCTTCAATTGCCATGTTTAGGTCAGAGATTGAATATGCAACTTGTGAGACAGGTAAAGTACTGTACACATTGCTGCTTTTATAAACTGAATAAATGTTAAAAGGTGCACCTCCTGTTTGGAACACACCTTGTTTGGGGTCTGGGGATGTGAGAAGCTGCTCCAGAGATGGCAGAGGCGTAAGAGCAGGAGAAGGGCTCTCGGTCTCAGTGGTCTCCATGCCCTCACCCTCCTCCCTGGCCATGGACTGGAGGTCGCTAAGGGCCATTAGTCCCAGCCCTGCCTGGTTCTGATCTGCATTTCTGCGCTGAGGGTCTGACGCCACGGGCTTGCGGCCGGACTGAACCGCCACTGAACCTGAAAGAGTGTAAAAGGTGGTAGAACAACACGTTTTTGTTATTCATCTTTAAACAGATGAATAAGGTTAAATGACAGAGAACTAGATAGAAAACTATTTTCGTTACTTTCAACACAAAATGTGTTCATATTTTGCTGCAAAGTGTTTCCCGGTCTGAAAGCTACAATACCTAAATAAATAAGGGCTTCAAATACATAAAGAAATAATTTGAGCAGAAAGTAGTATTAACATGTTTTGGATTTCTATTTTGTCAAAGAGCACCTCTGCACTCTGCTGAAGCAGTATGATCAATCCCTCACTGCACTAAACAGAATCCCTACTTATTTTAACACTAAGTTGTGAGTCAGTGTCGTACTTCATTGTGACATGAGGGGGCACCAGACACACTGGAGTTAACCAGTTCATCAGTTGGCATTCACAATGAAGTGTAAAGAGAAGGGCGAGAGGGAAGGGTCAGGTGCTTGAGAGAGTGGGTGGACAAAAGAGAAGATAATGATTAATGGACCTGAAACTGAACCAAAAGACCCGAAACTAAACCAATCCCCTCACGTTCCCACCTTCACTCTGCTACTCTACCTCAACACACTAACAAAAAAAAGCCATCTTTAGCTCATAATGCTGCATGTGCATAATGTTGGTACTTATTATCCTCCTGACTCTTGACACAACATTCCTTGTTATAGAGAACTTTAGGATGTGCACAGACCTTATCAATCAAATCGGTTACAGGTTCAACACAAAGGTAAATCAAGCTGTAGTGGTAAAAAAAAAAAGAAGAAGCTATGAGCGGGGAAAGGGAAACCAATTCATAGTAGAATTAGTTTCCTGGACCACATAAATACTGAGCACAGTCTCTGCAGAGCCACAGCAGTCAGCAACAAAGAACAGCAGAGAATGATGCTGCCTCCACTGGTTTCTAACTTGTAAAAGACTGTTTCCGGAACTAGTAGTTGTAATTTGTGTTAATGTACTGATGGTTTGTTTAGATTAAAGAGTAAATGGGACAAAACATGACCATGAACATAAATCAATTTGAGTGTTTGTTACAGTTGATTCATAAAACATAAGCCAGTAAAAATGTGTCCAGGGGACCAGCAGTTGATTGATTATGACCCACCTGCCAAATAGGGCCATTAAAACACACAGATGTTGAACTCCTCTCCATTTTAACTGCCATTAAATCCAAATACAGTGGTTAAAAGGCTCTAATATGACTTCCAGTAAAGGGTAATATTGGCCCCATGTATCGAGCTAATCCTGGCGTGCATGTGTGAGGCTCTAATGACGAGTCTCTCCAGATGCCACAGTGAGCTGTGTGCCACACTGAGAGGCGGGAACAGAGCTGAGGAGCCTGGCCAACACCTGGCCATGCTGGAGTGACAGAGAAGTCATTACTATGTGTGTATTTGCTGAGTGACTCCAGAGGGCAGCTGTGTGGGAGGTGATGAATGAGCTCCCCAGTGCTGCTCTACTGATAAACACACCAGCATGCCCCTTCCTCTGTTCTCTCTCCCATCATTCCTCTCATAAAAAAAAAAAAAAAGCAGAGTGAACAAGATAGAAAACGTCAACACTCTAAACACTTGATGCTTTGATGGATCTCTTTGCACGATACCAACCATGCACCCGTTGAGCTAACTGCTGTGTATCTTAGCAGCAGTCACTTTTTGGATCAATCTTTCTGATTAGTAATATAATAGATATTATATGTTACATCACTTGTTTCCACTGCTACTTCGTGAACAGAACCAGGTACTTACTGCCAGATTCATTTAAATGGATAGTTTTTCCATTTGCTTCCATGCTTAGGCCGGCTACACACTGGCTGCGTCGCGCGAGCGTGTCAGCTGCGTGGCGTGTCCGTTCATATTTCGGCTCCCATGTTAACAGGTTAGAGCTTACACACTGCCTGCGTGACACACATGTCTCGGAGACGGAGACGAAAACGCACGCCTGCTAGAAATAGAACCGACGCCTATTTTTCATGCGACACGCAAGTGTGTTGGATATGTCATTTTGACACAAATACATATTAATAAATGACATGATGTCTGAAAGTCTATAGGTTTTGATATAAATGCAATTTAAAAAAAAAATTTGATTTTCTAATATTGCACCTGTTAATACAGAACGAAATATTCTGTAGCCTATTTTGCCGTCAATACTGCCGACGTCTTTGCTGTAATCAAATCAGTATATATTTATGTTTAACATGGTATTTCATTTTATCAATGGGAAACATACATGTGTCCAGACAAGGCTAGCAGCAGCAGCGCTGCGTCAGACACAGAAAAAGCCACGCAGCTGACACGCAACAGAAACGCCACGCTCACGCCAAGCAGCCAGTGTGTAGCCGGCCTTACTGTTCTGGTTTTGAAGGTAGAAGAGCTGCTCCTCGACGCGGGTCAGCTGGCCCTGCAGGGTCTCCACAGTTGCCCGGTGGTCGTCCTGCAGCTTCCTCAGCTGCTCCCTGTAGGTCTGGCGCTGGCTCTCAACCTGTGAAGACAGGTCAGCCTGAGCCTGGGACAGATCTGACTTTAGAGCCCTATTCTCCGACTGCACCGACAGCAGCCTGGAGGGGGAGACAGAGTGAGAGGTAATTAAAAGGAATCATGTAGAGACTTCTGCTGTCATAAGGTATCTAGGGAGTGTGAGGGAACATGCAGTATTTCAATATGGTAGTATGATCAATTCTCGACAAGAAAGGGCAAACAACAACTGGAAAGAAAGAAGAAAAACCTTCGAGCCAAGCCAGCTCACCTCTCACGGAGCTCGGCCTCCTTGCTCACAGTTTCCTGGAGGATTTTGTTGTGTCTCTCCAGCAGAGTGTCGTGTTCAGTCTGGAGCTGCTGCAGCTCGCCTGTGCAGCTCTGGAGACTCTGCTGGCTCTCTGCCAGCCTGGACCTCAGCTGTTCTACCTGAGAGGACAACTGCTCCCTGCCAGACACACCACATATTCATTATATTCATATCACTCTCACGGTGTTGACTGACACATACTATTAATTAGTGTTCACTTTAATATGGTCCATTGAGCAGCTGCCTTTTAACCTGTGATTTAATTACATTAACATTGAAATTCTTACTCATGTGATACGCCCTGTATTTTGTATATATATATCTGAATATTATCCTAAAGACCGAGCTGTGTTATCAAACCCAGCATCCCAGCATTGAAATTGCAAAGGACTTGTGCTTGTGTTACACAATATGCAATAGTATAAAGTAATTATTTGTTTGTAGCTATTTAGTCAACCTGCATTAAGTATTTTCCTGGGTGTGTATCTGTCTGCTTGTTTTGACGTTTTTTTTTTTCAGTGACAGGATGCAATTCACCATTACCTCTGGTAGAGGTTGCCTCTGCGTCTTCCTTAGTCACGCATGTTTGTCACACAGGAGTTTTCCTTACCTCTCTAATTTGGCAGAATCTCCGTCACTCTGGGAAGTGGTTTTGCTCTTCTGCTGTTTGAGCACATTGTGGACTCGCACCTTGTAACCCTCAAACTCGCCAGCTGTTGCCATGAGCTCAGCCTGGAATCAGCACAAAGATTAAGCAGAGACATACAGTAAATAACCCAACACACATTTTGTACTACAGCTTTACTTCACTTTTGATGGTCATGGTCTCATAGTTTACTCAGACTTAGACCTAAGGACATATTTTCTGTGACTGGTCAAGAAAACAACTGTAGAGACATCATTTGACTGTGTCCAACTGGTGAAAGACATGTAGCCATTCTCATTTTTTTCACCAATTATGTTTCAAATGTTTTCCATTTCTCCTATTTTCTTGAATTGTTCTTTCAATCCACTGCTGCACTCAAACTCACTGTACTCTCACAATTTACCTGTCTCTAGGCAACTGCTTCAGATAAATAAATAAAAATGAATTGTGCATTTTAATGTGAAAAGACTGTGTCTTTAATGCTTGTGTTTCAGCTTGTGCAAATGCATATATCATTAAAACTGCTTGTGTCAGGTCTCTAATAAGATTGAAGACCCAGCTGAGCGTCCTTTTAAATGGAGTTAGTAATACTCCTGCACCAACGCTCTTGCTAATAACAGATAGTTTAAGGCCATCTAGCAGGGCTGTAGTCTACATTCACTCTAATCAAAAATCCATACAAATATCTGACAGTTATGTTGAGTCGCTATCAAAACTTTGGGGGACAAAATATTATAAACATCTCGCGGTGAAACACAATACAGTTCAACAGCACCACAAACTATGGCTCCAAAATTTCCATAAAAAGGTAAACTTAACACCTCTCCACGAAGGTGTGGAAATAATAATAACTGATTGTTTAAGTCAGTCATCAACCAAACATCAACCAACAAGAAAACACATCTGCTGGTTTCAGCCTCTCAAAAAAGAGAACTTCTGGGTTTGCTCTCTTTTACTGTATATCACTGTAAATTGAATGGCTTTTGGATGTGTTAAAAGTTGTCACCTTGGGCACTTGGAATTTTTCCACAATTTCTTGACATTGTAAAGATTAAATGATTCAATAAAAATAATTGAGAGCTTAATAATGAAAATAGTCCCAAGTTGCAGCCCTATATAACCCAGCTCTCTGAGCATGAGCTAGTGCAATCTTCAATTCAATTTATTAAAAGGTGCTTTAAGCGATGTCACACGTTTTTTAGGCTACAACATTTTTTTGTCACATACAGGAAACTCCTCACTATCCACGAGCTGCCTGTCCCCTCAACACAAAAAAAAGCAGTCTCTGTAGACAGCCCAGGCTCCACAAACGGCAACAAAAACAAACTGTGCCAACCTGCACCATAAAACATAACAAACAGTGTTCCAGCCAATAACCGACAAGAAGGATTTGGGGGTGGGGTTTAGTGCGCGGAAGGGAGGGGGAGGGGACGGGATGAGGGAGGAGCGAGCTAGCCTCTGTTTTGTTTGACAATACTTTGAACGTCAACAAGAAGTGACATCACCCAACATCGCTTAGAGCACCTTTAAAGTTGGAAGTGTCTCTTATAGTTGCAGCATCTTAAATACTACTGCTGATGTGCTCTTTACCCTTACCCCAATCTGGTGGAGCTGCTCGTGATCAGTGAGTGTATACCGTTGTACTCTACAGGTGTGTGTGTATAAAGGAGTGTCGGTCGAACCCTTGTGTGTGTGTGTGTGTGTGTGTATGTGTGTGTGTGTGTGTGTGTGTGTGTGTGTGTGTGTGTGTGTGTGTGTGTGTGTACCCTAGCAATGTCTCTCTCCTGCTGCAGGCTGTTGATGCGTTGCTGCAGGGAGCTGCTGGTTCTCTGCTGCTGTTCCAACGCAGACCTCAGCTGCTCCTGCAGACGATGGCGCTCGGCCGCCAGCTCGCAAACCTCAATCTCAACGCACAAACACATACACACTTTAATATGTGACTTGTGTATTGAAATGTTGATTTATAAAACTATATATTTTATCAAAAGGGATAGCTGAGAGAAGTTTTTTTGTTACCTTGGAGCTTTCTAGCTGCTGTTGGTGAGCCTCCAGCTCTCCTTTCAGTGAGGCCTGCAGCAGCATGAGGGAGCTTTCCTGCGTGTATGCACACAACAAACAACTTTAAATGCATACAGCCGTATAAGCGACCGCGGCTACACACAAATGATTTACTGTTGCTAACATCTTCAAGGCCTCCCCCACCATCATGCCCACGCATGGTTGCGTAACACTATTAACATTCATCAAGCAGCAATGTTACACACACAAACAGACCTGCATCTTGGCATCGGCCAAGTCCTTCTTGGTGTTCACCAGCAGCTGTTTCATCTTTGAGGTCTTCTCCTCCCCCTGGTCCAGCTGAGACTTCAAAGTCTCTGGAAACACAAATTCACATGCACAGGCCATGCAAACACACAAACAGACGAATAAAAGTGGTTTAGGAAAAATACATACTGTACTGACATTTTTTTTTCTTCTGTATTTTCCTTTATTACAAAGCTTGACAGTGTAGAGCAACAGGAAACCTGACGACAGAAAAATGACACGCAGCAGAGGGCCCTGCAGTTACACAGTAGACAGTAAATCATTAGGGTTAGTTTTTTTGTGATTGTTGTGGGCAAAAATCTTGATTATGCGGCACGTTTTCTTAAAAAATGTGATGGAATATGCGGGATATTTATGCAATTTTGTGCTACGAAATTGCGGGACCTTGCAAAAATTGCACGAACTTGCAAAAACTGCGTTTGAAGAAAAAATGCAGCCCCTAGGGCTGTGACGGTATATTGTTTTTCTTATCGCGGTGACGAAGCATATCACCGCGGTATGGCGGTTAACCGCAACCCCCTTACAAGAGTAGCGTAAATTAGAGCGAGAATGGCAGGGGGCCTTAAGTGATTGACGTCAGTGCCCGTGTGGAGAGCAAGCGGTAACGGAGAGCAGCGTATGAGTGCTGCTGTGAGGAAAAGCGAGAGGAAAAAGAGATAGCAAAGAGGATGTAAAGTAAACAATAAAACAACAAGCTTGAGCTTCTCAAGACACAGTAGCTTTATCTGTTGTCAATACTGCCGGTAAAGTGAATGGCCGTTACCCCCCGATAAACATCGGCTTAACCCATAGCACAGTGTTTCCATTTCAGCTCAATGTGAGAGTCTTTACTGTGTTTTGCTGTCATTTATGGCCACTCTGTTTTCTCTCATCTCCGTTGATCTATTCCACAGACAGTTCAGAAAGCTCTATTGTCAATAAAGTAAAAAGAAAAAAAAAGGTTTGCCGACAATGCCAAGGGCAGACGCTCCGCAGCAAAGCGGTCTTAGCAGCTGAGCAGACAGAGTGCTCTGTCTAAGATAACCGATATAAGCTGCTCTGTTTAGGCTACAAAACGTGCATGCAGGCTGAGATTCAACCGTTCGGTTTTGTCAGGATTAAGCTATAAGCAGAAGGAAACTCCGCTAGCTGCTAGGCTAATGTGCAATGGTAAACACTGCAGCGTTAACGGTAATGTGTCCACGTCCACCTCAGCTCAATGGACTGTCCATCCTCATGTGCAAAGCTGAAGTTACGGGCAACTTGCATTTTTTTTTCTCTCCATAATCTCTTGAATGTAGGATAGAAGACAGTCTATGAGGGTAACTACACAATGATTATTGCTTTCATTATATGTCATATCACACAATATCTGTTCTCCTGTAAGTTACGCGAGCTAAAGGTAAAAAAAAAAAAAATATGCGATGATGGCGGTGATGACGTCATGACCGCGGTAGTGGCACGTCACCGCCGGTATTGCGGTGATGCGGTTATCGTCACAGCCCTAGCAGCCCCCACATAAATATGCAGACTTTGGCTGATTATGCATTGCATTATGCGATCGCATAATCACGTTTTTCTGGAGGGACTGGTTATACATCTATCTTTTAGCTAGACCCGCTTATCCTTAAGGGTCCTACAATATCCCAGCTGACATTGTAGAAGTAGTAATCTATGCGTTAAAGAGTTAGTGTAAATGCAAACGTCTCATACACACCGATTTCCTGTTTGAGTGTGTCCTCCTTCTGGGTCAGTGCATTTATCTGGGCCTTTAACTCCTCAGCACACTCATCTCTATCTGCGAGTTTGACGTTGAGTTCTTTCACCAGGCGTTCGTAGTCGGCCATCTCCATGTCCATTAAGGAGCTCTGCTGCGCCTCCTGGAGGCAGAGCCCACATACCCCATCAGAACAGGGAACAAAGCTAAAACCTCATCACACTGTCAGGTCATTTGTCTCAACATTTTATGGAAAAAGAAAAGTGGTTTAGAATCAAAGCTAATTTCACCAACTAACTTTATCTTCATCCATTGTAACTGACTGTTTTACACTTTAAAAAAAAAACAGTCTTTTCAAGAGATTTCCTTTATCTGTGATTGTGTGTGTGACTGTTGAGAACCTTGCAGCCTTAAGGCCGGGACACATATAGCCGACGGCCGACCGTTGACAGAAAACCCCGTCGATATGATCAGTCGCGTCCCCGAGGTCCAAAAAACTGCCACAGAACACACCAAAAAGACGAGAGGAGACGAGACGTAATACATCTCCATAACAGCAGGCGGCGCTAATCTGTAATGTTGCCCAAGAAATGAAAACCGGCAGCTGATTGGACGAACGCGTTTGTTTTCTCCGGATATTGAGAGCCAGACTGTCATGGCGGCCGTTCAGAATACGATCTCATATTGTACTAAAATAGTTCACTGAAACGTGTTTCTGAAAACATTTTAAGCGAGAAATAGGCCATGCAGTTGCTGAATCTGTCTTCATTTCAGCTCAACAAAGATTTTCATCAGATTTTGAGAGACTGTAGTCACCTCATTCCGCTCGTCATTTCCGGGTGAGTCCCGATTTCCCTGCCGCCGACCGAACATGTCAGGTCGGCCAAAATGAACGCCGACAGCCCCCAGACGGACGACGGCACGAGACACACAGAACAGATTTGAGTCTCTGACCTCGCCAGACTGTCCCACGGCCGATAATCGGGTTAATGTGTCCCGGGCCTTAAGGGGACTTAATATTTCTCACAGTAATTTAGGAACTGACCTTTAAAAGCCCCAAATTCTTATGCTACTACAATAATTACAATTTCAGGCACACACAATTAAAAGGTCCCATGGCATGAGGTTTTTAACATTAATGAGTTCCCCCAGCCTGCCTATGGTCCCCCAGTGGCTAGAAATGGTGATAGGTGTAAACCGAGCCCTGGGTATCCTGCTCTGCCTTTGAGAAAATGAAAGCTCAGATGGGTCGATCTGGAATATTGCTCCTTATGAGGTCATAAGGAGCAAAGTTACCTCCCCTTTCTCTGCTTTGCCCACCCATGAGAAAGAGAGAGACATCATGGCCTTCAAACGAGCAAAGTGACCGTTGGTCAAGGCCACACCCCCACCCTCCACCTTCCCCCCCCCCCCTCTCCTCCTCAATAGCTACAGACACAGAAATGGCACATACTAAGGAAAGCTCATTGTGGGACTGGCTCTAGTGGCTGTAATTCTGCACCAAGGCTGAATTTCTGGAAAGAGACTTCAGATACAGTATTAGGGGACCACTAAGGCCTATATAAAAGCATCCAAAAAGCAGCATGTCATGGGACCTTTAAATATTTTACCATGTGGTAAACTTTAAGCAAGGTGATATTTGTATGGATTTATATATTTTTGTTGTACGTATCATTTAACTTTCTGGGACCTTTGCCAAAAAAATAAAATGTTTTTTTATACTCTGAAAAATCTCTATCGATATCAGCCTCAAAAATACCGTGTTTGTTGGGCTGTACTAACAATGTGGACACATGACATGAAGTCAGACCTCCTGGCAGCTTCCATGTACACCGTCTCCACTAATGGAAAAGAAACAGCAGATCCTGTAGGCTAGAATTGCTCTCTTTCTCTCTGAGAGGTTGTGCTGTAGCTGCAGGCTGGCCATCACCAGTCCAGTTGCTTGACTGGACGGGCCCTGAGAGACACTAGTGTCTGAGAAGCTGTGTGTGTGTGTGTGTGTGTGTGTGTGTGTGTGTGTGTGTGTGTGTGTGTGTGTGTGTGTGTGTGTGTGTGTACCTTGCGTAGCTGCTCCAGCTCCTGGGCAGTCTGCTGAGACTGTTGCTTCTGTTTGCGGAGCTGGGCTGTCAGCTCTTCTACCTCCTTCATGGCAGATGACAAGCCCTGGAGCAGCAATTTCATATTATTATAGGCTGGCATGACCTCTGATTAGTACACAACAGTAGTACAGAGTATCCATCTCTCCTTATTTCTACCTTGATCTTCTGTTCTTTCATAACTCTCTCAGCCAGCAGGTCTCTGTCCAGACCGGCTGACTGTCTTTGCAGCTCCTGGTTTTGGGCTTCCAGCTGCCTCACTGTGCTCCTCATGGTCTCCATACTAGCCAGCAGGCCCTCTTTCTCACTGCTCAGTGTATCATTCTGTAAAAACAATGTATATGCTACTACCATATGTCAGGTGCTACACTTACATCAACAAGATGACAACTTGTTAATAAGGCTGTGATTTAATGATAATTTGTGAAATTAAACAAAGTGTGACACATACAGACAGCTTAGCTGTCTACCACTGAAAAACATTTTCACACTGTGAGACTGCTGTTTTTCTTATTTCAGATTCAAGGTGTTTCACATGAAAATGCACATGTACTGTGGGCAAATGCGCCAAACCTGCATGAACACACGTGACACATTTGAAAGTCATTCATGCAAATCTGACAGCGGCAGGCTCTGAGGGCTTTCTCTGCAAGGAACACTGAACCAGCACCAGCAACAGCTACCTCCCATCATCTGTCAGGCAAACACTGAAACTATGATTGGCAAACAGAGATGTCCAGACATACTCTTAGATCCCGGATTAGCTTTCAGTCTGCCTGCCCCCATTCCCCTGAGACCCATAAGCGCACACAAGAATAAACCTGTGTCTCAGAAAATGGTGTTGCACTAGCACACAGCAGATGGAAGCTATACTCCGCTCCATTTACCTGCCTGTTGTTCTCTCATTGGAAAGAGACAGTTATGAGCTTGGGGAGAGGAGGATATATAAACAAAATTTCTCCCTAGCTCACCCAGTCACATTTGATGGGCTATTTGTCGTTGCCGGGCTGTCAAGCGTAGCTGGGTAAAGTGTCGCTGGCTAAAATGGCTCACTGTAAATCAGAAGGAAACTAAGTTATGGGAGAAGTATTGGAGAGATGTATCGCTGGACAAAGTGGCACTGCTTAGATTTACTGGAGGGTGAGAGCAGTTTGTGCGTTTGTTAGTGGTAATGTGTGGCTGTGTGTGTGTGTGTGATAGAGAGTGTATTTGTGTTACCTGTGTGACAGCACTGCTGAGTCGTTTGGTCAGCTCAACAATCTGTCTCTCTGCCTCCTCCACCTTCTCTCTCTCTTTATCCAGTTGCTCTGTCTGCCTGTCGTAATCTATCTGCAGGTTCTACACAGACACACAGACACACACATTACTGGAAGCTGGTTGAACAGCTCAGTAAAAGGTAAACACTATGCATCTCAGATATCTGCTGCATTTACATTTGAGTATGGGACAAAACTCTCATTAGACACAACAGAGTGGTTTCGTCTCTAATGGAGACACAGTCGTAAAGCACAGTGCAGTCTGGGGGCTGCTTATGGACACCTCTGGGAGTGACATCAGGCAAAAAGGTCTGTTTCAAAGCGAGCATGCTTCCACTTGCAAATTAGTAACATATTAGGAACTCATACAATTAATCAAATGTTTAATGATCATAACCCTCAGTTTCATTTTGGGTCAATTCATTTTGGGGTTCTCTTTGAAAGAAAATCTCATCATTTAAATAGTCCATCAGATGGAGTGACATTTGGATACCAATGCTTGTGTCACGTTCAATCAGTCATGGAGGCAAAAAAGAACAAGGCTGTTTAAATATTGCCTTGTGTTGTCCAACACTAAGAAATATCGTTTACATTACATATTTATTCATGCTCTATTATGGAATCTAGCATTTGATTTGCAATTTAAATAATTACCGACAGTAAAGTATGCATCCCTACACCACATTATGCTAAATAACAAGACTTTTAACTCCATCTTTGGTGGGCTGATACACCGCTTGCTACAAAATAGTGCAGTTACTGTTTGACATAAAAGTTGTTAATGAATGACACGTATTCATGATTACATCTCTGTTACCACACAGCTGCCATTTGAAGCCAGTCGGATTAACTGAAATAACGCATGGCTATCTTTCTGAAAACAAGGCTGTTTTCCATTGTTCCTGAATAGTTACCGTTTTACAGATCGAATGTCTTCACCTGGCAGCAGCTGTTGGCATCAATGTCTTTATGGAAGTAACTTTTAGTCATTGATACAATAACAGAATTTAAGCAGGATATTCTGGCAGTTCTTCTGTCCCGCCTACCTTGTAGCCTTCAGCACCATGGATGATATCTTTCATAGAGCTGCTTACTTTCTCCCTCTCTGCTTTCAGTAATTCTACTTTTTCCTTGAGGGATGCAACCTGGAAGAAAATGAAATAAATTGTGGGTTCAGCCATGTACAATTAGTAATCTGAGCACAGAGCGAAAACATGTATAATTTATCTACCATCTATACAATTATTTATCTAGTGTCCTAAACTTGAAACATTGCTTTCTTGTACTAAAAACTTGATAAAAAAGCAGAGCTTTTGATATTGGAATTTCATTTTAAATTTACAACGGATTCTTTTAGGTTATATGGTTGAATAATTCGCAGGAAACACTGTAACATGTAAAGTCCTGTGGATTTACTTTGTGTTTAAATGCCACGTTCATGTTGTTAAATAAAAGACGGCAAACTAAAGCGTCCCACTACCTCCCGCTACCTCCATACACCTGTCTGTCCCCTCCGCCCGTCTCACCACCATGGGGAGCAGAGCATTCAGCCGCTCTGCTCCCAGTCTCTGGAATTCATTACCACCCCAACTCAGAAACATTGATTCATTCCCCCATTTCAAATTGCAACTCAAAACACATCTGTTTAAAACGGCCTATTCCATTTGATGTCAGTTGCTCTGCCTCTTTCTGTTGTATTCTTTTTTTTCTGCTTTAATGTCTTTTATAACCCTGTACGGTGTCCTTGAATGCCGAGAAAGGCGCCTTTAAATAAAATGTATTATTATTATTATTATTATTAAAATGTACAGTTTAGAAATGTCATGCTTCACTCTACCTCTTTCTTGCTGATTTCCAGCTCCTTCTTTGCTTTGATGGCAACTGATTTGATTTTGTTCATCTTCTGATCCTTTTCTTTGTGTTCCTTCTCCAGGAGAGCTGAGGGGAGCAGCAGAGTAACATTCTGAATTTATAATCTCTAATTTATTACCTGCTCCTAAGAACAGGCAAACTAAATTGCTTCTTGAAGGACCATACATTTAGTAAAATGACACCTGCACACCTATTTTCGTTGTGATCTCAACGGCTGCATTTTCCTCAGAGGAAGCAGACTGGGCAGCAGACTCCTGAGGGAGAAAAGCAGGAAAGAGCAGAAAAGTGCAAAAAGAGGAAAACACTCAAATTACATGTCAATCATCATTGTTTTTTTGGTTTGAAGCCAACATCAAATATTTTTGCAAATATTTATTTATATTTTCATAATTTCTGAAACATTCCCCAAAAATGTACATGTATTTCTTTTTCGTATTCCAGGTTGAGTGGATAAGCCCAACCGTCCTCCAAGTGACAGAAAATAACTGCAATATTTCTAGAGCTAAAAGACACATTGCATTTATCTATCAGTTCAGCTACAGATTATTTTGTGTAGTATGTGAGACGTAAAAACATAATGCTGGTTAGCTCAGTTGGTAGAGCAAGCACACACATATAGAGGTTTATTCCTCAATGCAGAAGATCCAGGGTTTGAGTCCGACCTGTGACGGCTTTCCTGCATGTCTTCCCCTTCTCTCTCCCCTTTCATGTCTGAGCTGTCCTATCATTAAAGGCGGAAATGCCCATAAAAAAAAAATCTTTTATTAAATTTTTTTTTTTAAATAATGCCAAATGCCTGTCTAGAAGATGAAAGAAAACAAGCAAAGCTTCACCTTAATCAAGCTGTGAACTCCATATGTTAGGTATTTTACTGGCTAAATGACTTAAAGCCACTTTGTGCAAGTTTGGGAATTTTCTGATTTTGGCTATTTCCAATCAGAAAAGGCACCATTACAGACAGCAAAGCATCTAATCTTTAAATGTGGCTTCATGATCATGTCTGATTAGGCAGTTAAAAGCTAAATGTGGTCAATTAATTGCTTAGAATATTTATCAGAATATCACCAGTGATTATAATCAGGAGCATAACTGTCAAATTCCCTTTTAAATTTTTTTTAAAAAGATTACTTTGTGGGCTTTTCCGCCTTTAATTTGACAGAACAGCTAGGTGAGAAAGGGGAGAGAGAGGGGGAAGACATGCAGGAAATCGTCATAGGTCGGATTCGAACCCTGGACTTCTGTGTCGAGGCATAAACCTCTCAGTATATGTGCGCCTGCTATACCCACTGAGCCAACCCGGCCACCAAATTCCCTTTTCCGTAGACTAATAAGTGTGGACAACTATTCTAAGAAGAAGCGGACACATCAGGCGCTCCACTCACCTGGAGAGCAGCAGTCTCACTCCTCAACTGAGATATGAGCGAATCCTTCTCTGCCAGCTGGTCTTTAAGCTCTCTTCTCTCTTTCTCCATATTCGTCTCCATTTCCCCTTCCTCCTTTTCCTCTTTCTCTTGAGTCATGAGAGCAATGTGAGCCTGCAGTCTCTGGTTCTCCTCGTGAATCTTCTCATTGACTGACTTCATGTCCTCCAGGTCTTTCTGCAGCCCTTCGGTATCCTTCACCACCTCCTCCAGGTTGTTTCTCAACATGCTCCTCTCCTGTTCCAGGTCTTCGATACGAGCCTGGAGCTCCTTTTCCACCTCCTCTAATCCTATTACCCCTTGGGCCTCCTCCAGACTACTCCTCAACAGCCCACTCTCCTTTTCCAGCTCATCGACGCGTGCTCGGAGCTCCTCGACTTCCTCAGTGGAGTTTCGGAGTACTTCAGACTGACTTCCCTCCAGAGCTGTGATGGTGACGCGGGCCTGCTCTGCCTCCTCTGTCAGTGAATTCAACTTCGCCTCTAGGAGATTCTTTTCAGACGTCTCCTGTTCTAGCTGAGCCTCCAGGGCTGCCAGCTTGGAGCCCAAAAGCTCCCTAGTTTCCTGGGCTTTGGAAAGCCCAGATAATGCCTCTTCCAATTTCTGGCGGAGGTCAGCCTTTTCCAAAGAGAGGTCTTTGATGGTCAGCTCTAAAGCGGAAACAGTCTCCTGCCTTCTTTCCACCTCCTCTTTCAGGATCTCCTCCATCTTCTCCCTCTCCTCTTTCAGATGTTGCACTTCATCCTCCCACTCTTTTTTCAGGCTTTCCAACTTCTTCTCTTTCTCCGCTCTACACTGAAGAGCCTCTTTCTCTTTCTCCTCAAGCAGCCTCTCGGTTTCTTTTGCTCCCTCATTGTTCAGCTTTTGCATTTCCTCTTCTCTGCGCTGAAGCTGGGACTGTATTTCATCTCGCTCTTTAGTCAGCGTGTTGACCATCTCCTCCAGGTCCTGAGTCATGTTTTCCTTCATCTGCAGTTGGGAGAGGATCTCCTCATTCTGCCTGGTCAGTTCCTCTACAGATTGCTTTAGCTCACGGGCCAAAGTTGTTTGTTCCTCTACAGACGACTGGAGTTTCTGGTTATCGCATGCAGAACCTTCAAGCTTTGGCTTCAGGTCTTGTAGGTTCTTCATCAGAGTGTTTTTCTCCTCTGTAACCTCTCTCACCCTCACCAACAGGTTATCCCTCTCCTGGCTAAGTTCGTCCATCTTTTCTTGGAGTTCCCGTAAAGTATTGCTCCCCTGCTCCTTCATGGCTTTGTACTGAAGAACAAAATCTTTCGTCTTCTCACCCAGTTCTGTCTCCACACCTTGCAGTAGGTCTCTCATGCGTTGACACTCAGCCTCGGTAGAGTCTCTCTCTTCGGTCAATGACTCACACTGGGCCCTCAGCTCCTCTGGACTTAAAGAGTTTTGGTCCCCAGGACAGATTGCTGACTCTTTGGATTCACATCCATCTGTGTGTGCTTTACTCTGTTGCTGAAACTCTCCTTGGACTTCTTGTTTGTCAGGGTCCAGCATTATGGCTGGGTCACTGGGAGCACTTTCCCGGTTCATCTGCAATTCATTGATTTTGAACTCCATCTCTTCCCTCTCCATCTGAAACTCCTCCTTGGCCCTCTCCAGCTCTGCCTCGAGCTCACTCTTCACATTCATGAGCAGGGTGAGCTCATCCCGCAACATGGTGCTCTGGGCTTGAAGTTCTTCCATGGCTGCTCTCAGTCTTCCGATCTCTGTCTCCTCTTCATAACTTTGGCTGTTGTCACCCTCAGTGCAGGCAGACAGCTCCAGCATTTTGGCGATCCCTGAACTGCGGGCAGGTTCCTCATCTTCCTCCTGCACATCCTGCAGGTAGCTGTCTGGAAAAATAAGGTAATGTTAAAGGGGTGATAGAATGATTATATAGGGTATTTCACACTGTTCCTTATGGTCTCCTAATGGGGTATGTAACATTAGTTGGGCTGAAAATGGCCTGGTTGATATTTTATTGGCCCTTATGCATCCCTGTGTTTTGGCCCTATTTGTAACAAGAGCTTTTCTTCCAAATATGGTATGGTCATGAATATTTAGATGAGCTGCGCGCTGCTTGGTTGAGCCTTAGCCCCGTACACACACGTAGAGACGCGCGCTGATTGGTTGAGCGAATCCCCAATACACAGACATTAGAAACGCAACAGAATCTCATATTCCAGACACTGCAATGTTTCCTTACCAAATTCACTTCTGAGACTTTTTTATGCGAGAAATCAACTATATAAAGCTCAAATATGGGCCGTTTTACGAAAATGGATGGCTAATTGCAAATTTGGTAAAACTGTTTGTCGGAGTTCAGCTGCCTGTGTTGCTGCCTCGCCGCCCGGCCTGCCTTCCTCCACAGACCCCGGCTTGCTGTGAGCTCGATTGAGCTCCGGCACGGCTGCTGCAGCCCACAGCACGTCATACTCGCGCAAAGTAACCGTTTGGGCTAATGGACTACTACCAAACGCCGCTGCCCTGACAAAGCTCCAGGGCCTGCATCTCCTCTCTTCCTGCTAGCTAAATGGCCCGTGTGTGAGAGCGCGGTTAGCGAGCTTGTTACACCAGCAATCTCTTACCACATGTTACACACATGTCACGCCACTTAGCTATACAACATATACCTAAATGTCATTTTTGGTCGTAATTCGAGTATATTTACAGTTTGAATTTCGTCACGCCACTTATACAACATCTAACTATATGTTTTATAAAGCTAACAACGGTGTCCGATTTCAAGTTAATGAATTTTTGTGAATTCCAGAGGAATTCTAAGAGGAGGCTAGCTAGCTCTCATTGATAGAGCTCCATCCAGCCGCAGGCTCTATCAATGAGACTCACGGACAAGCGGCGTTTATTTTCCAAATCGTTTGTTTAAATAACTCAACACATTATAACACACATTAAAAGAGTAACTGGAACCTGTGGTAAGAGAATGCTGGCGTAACAAGCTCGCTGACTGCGCTTTCACTCACATACACCGGGCATTTAGCTAGCTAGCAGGAAGAGGGGAGTTGCAGGCCCTGGAGCTCTGTCAGAGCAGCGGCGTTTGGTAGTAGTCCATTAGCCCAAACTGTGACTTTGCGCGGGTATGAGGTGCTGTGGGCTGCAGCAGCCGTGCCGGAGCTCAATCGAGCTCACAGCAAGCCGGGGTCTGTGGAGGAAGGCAGGCCGGGCGGCGAGGCAGCAACACAGGCAGCACCAGCCTTTGAAGTCCGACACACAGTCGGACAAAATTTGCAATTAGACATAAATTTTCGTAAAACGGCCCATATTTGACCTCTAAGTAGTTGATTTCTCGCATAAAAAAGTCTCAGAAGTGAATTTAATGGTAAAATTGCATATGAACAATGTATACATTTTCTGAGATCTGCACGACCTACAGTGCCTTGCGAAAGTATTCGGCCCCCTTGAACGTTTCGACTTTTTGCCACATTTCAGGCCTCAAACATAAAGATATAAAACTGTAATTTTTTGTGAAGAATCAACAACAAGTGGGTCCCAATTATGAAGTGGAACGAAATTCATTGGCTATTTCAAACTTTTTTAACAAATAAAAAACTGAAAAAAGTGGGCGTGCAAAATTATTCAGCCCCTTTACTTTCAGTGCAGCAAACTCTCTCCAGAAGTTCAGTGAGGATCTCTGAATGATCCAATGTTTACCTAAATGACTAATGATGATAAATAGAATCCAGCTGTGTGTAATCAAGTCTCCGTATAAATGCACCTGCTCTGTGATAGTCTCAGAGGTCCGTGTAAAGCGCAGAGAGCATCATGAAGAACAAGGAACACACCAGGCAGGTCCGAGATACTGTTTAAAGTTTAAAGCCGGATTTGGATACAAAAAGATTTCCCAAGCTTTAAACATCCCAAGGAGCACTGTGCAAGCGATAATATTGAAATGGAAGGAGTATCAGACCACTACAAATCTACGAAGACCCGGCCGTCCCTCTAAACTTTCAGCTCATACAAGGAGAAGACTGATCAGAGATGCAGCCAAGAGGCCCATGATCACTCTGGATGAACTGCAGAGATCTACAGCTGAGGTGGGAGACTCTGTCCATAGGACAACAATCAGTCGTATACTGCACAAATCTGGCCTTTATGGAAGAGTGGCAAGAAGAAAGCCATTTCTTAAAGATATCCATAAAAAGTGTCGTTTAAAGTTTGCCAAAAGCCACCTGGGAGACACACCAAACATGTGGAAGAAGGTGCTGTGGTCAGATGAAACCAAAATCGAACTTTTGGCAAGAATGCAAAACGTTATGTTTGGCGTAAAAGCAACACCGCTCATCACCCTGAACACACCATCCCCACTGTCAAACATGGTGGTGGCAGCATCATGGTTTGGGCCTGCTTTTCTTCAGCAGGGACAGGGAAGATGGTTAAAATTGATGGGAAGATGGATGGAGCCAAATACAGGACCATTCTGGAAGAAAACCTGATGGAGTCTGCAAAAGACCTGAGACTGGGACGGAGATTTGTCTTCCAACAAGACAATGATCCAAAACATAAAGCAAAATCTACAATGGAATGGTTCACAAATAAACATATCCAGGTGTTAGAATGGCCAAGTCAAAGTCCAGACCTGAATCCAATCGAGAATCTGTGGAAAGAACTGAAAACTGCTGTTCATAAACGCTCTCCATCCAACCTCACTGAGCTCGCGCTGTTTTGCAAGGAGGAATGGGCAAAAATGTGTCTCTCGATGTGCAAAACTGATAGAGACATACCCCAAGCGACTTACAGCTGTAATCGCAGCAAAAGGTGGGCACAAAGTATTAACTTAAGGGGCTGAATAATTTTGCACGCCCAATATTTCAGTTTTTTATTTGTTTAAAAGGTTTGAAATATCCAATAAATTTCGTTCCACTTCATGATTGTGTCCCACTTGTTGTTGATTCTTCACAAAAAATTACAGTTTTATATCTTTATGTTTGAGGCCTGAAATGTGGCAAAAGGTCGAAACGTTCAAGGGGGCCGAATACTTTCGCAAGGCACTGTAGATTCAGAAGACTAACTGATCTCAGGTCAGTTGTGTAGCCTATGCAAATGTTGGGGCGTGACCGTTCTCTTAATACACCCACGGCTGTGACAAAGGTTCCGGATTTTGAGATGCTTACGCAAGCAACTAGCTTTGTTGAGATTCGCCCGTTTTCAGCAGCAGTTTGAAAATATGAGATTTTCATAGTAAGGTGTCAATGGGATTTTGAGCTTATATGTATGTCCTATTTACCCACCGAACTGTCGTTATTCAACTATGACAGGGTAAAATCGGTTTTGCATTCTATCACCCCTTTAATACACAATTTATAGTTTTCACAATCCATTAAAAAAATTTTAACTCCATGAATCTACTGTATAATAAAACCCTTAATTAGTTGCCCAAACTCTGCTTGGCCCACAAAAAAGGCTCTCTTCTATTGAACTGGGTTACCCTCATGTTTACAAGAAAAAAGAAAGTTAGTGAATACACTGCATCATTGTATGGATAGTTGATATCACCTAAAGGAAACCGTGACAGATCAAGCTCCTATTCTGACCTCTTTGTATGAATGTTGTACCGTTTTACCTTTGAGAGCGAGCTGCTCGGTCAGCTCCTCGTGGAGCAACAGGAGACGCTCCCTCTCCATCTCACAGTCCTCCTCCAGAGCCCTCATTTCCTCCTCGTGCTGCAGACTCTTCTGAGCCAGCTCCTCCTTAAGGTTCTCCACCTCCTGCTGGGCCTCCGTCAAGTCCCTTTGATGGCTCTCCTGCAGCTCAGCGATCTCCTGGGATTTTCGCTCTTGAATCGCTTCCAGTTCAGCTCGAAGGGTTTGCAGCTGAGCTTCGAAGCAAGGGCGGACCTCTTCAGTGGTCTCTTTTGCACTGACTTCTTCCCTCTCTCTTTCACTCTCCCTCTTCCGGTCACTTTCTTCCCGCTCTTTCAGTAATCTCTGGAAATAAGCTACTTCTTCTTGGTGTTTGTTGTTGGATTCCTCAATGCTGCTCTCTAAAGTCTTGATCTGCCTTTGGTGATCTTCTATTACATGGTCAAGCTCTCCTTGCAGTACCGCCAGATCATCCTGCACAAAATAACAGTTATGTGTGTTTTATGACAATCTGGTTTCCACATAAGCATACATGAATCTATGAATGGACTTTACAATTTACAGAAATACACTGAAATGTCAAAGAGTGTTCAAAGAAACCGTGTAGAATTCAATAAAACTGGCAAATTAACCAGTGTTACACAACTTACAGTATTTGTGTTGTATTTTACCTTGGCTTGCTGCTTGGTCTTCTCTAGATCTTTACGAGATAGTGAAAGACTTTGTTGCGTTTCGGCCTTCTCCAGTAGCAAGGAATCCATCCTCTCAGTCAGCTCCTATCACACACACACACACACACACACACACACACACACACACACACACACACACACACACACACACACACACACACACACACACACACACACACACACACACACACACAATTTACAAAATGCAGCATGAAAATGACGCAGAGCATGTTAACTAGAGGAATACTTATAGCAGACACATAATGAAATGCTGCCGTACAAACAAACCTGTATCAGAGTGGAGTCATCTGAACTGTCGTTATTGTTTTTGGATTGCTTTTTGAGGGATTCAACTTCTTTTTCCAAATCTGAAAGAAGAAATAATGTCACATACTTGTACACTATTACTCAACAGAGCCACACACACGCTTCTATAGCATTTATAGCTACCTGCACATCTGCCCTTCATCTTCTGCATGCCAGCAATCTGCTTCTTGGCAAACTTGATGAGGTCATCTTTGGAGAGTGTGTCCAGCTGAGATTAATATATAAAGAAAAGAGAAAAACATGAAACTATACCAACATATTTAACAATTAATTAGGTTTATACAAATCTAGACCCATAATACAGATTTCACACGTAGATGTGCAGTACCTTTGACTTGGCTGCACCTGCTGGTGATGGAGCCAAACAATCTGCTCCTGTACCACCAGGGTCCTGTTTCAGTGAAAGGACAAGAAGAAAAAAAGAAATGACAAACCTAACTAGATAAGATACGATAAGAAAAACTTTATTGTCTTAGGTGCAGATTGCAACAATGACATTTAAAAGCTTTGCAGGTATGCTAGATTTTTCTTCTTCTTTTTGACTGCGTGTCCGATAAAAGACCAGTCTCAAAGTCAGCACAGTATTTCCTTTGAAAAATCTGAAATCTTAATGTTGTCGTTAAAAGTAAATTGTCGATAAAGCATGTTTTAAAAGCTTGTATGTGTTATTTGGAGCCACTTTTCAATTCGGCATAGATGGACCACATTTCGGCTTTAAAAAAGGTTTGTCCTTCCCTGTGTCAACATTTACACAAATACACTGGATGACGGAGGCGAGCACTGTCACCAATTCGGAGAGCTGACTGTTTTTGAAAGAACAATATAGTGTTATGCTCCAGAGTATTGTCATGTTCTACCAAGTAATATATGTCGATATTCAGTGCATTTAAATACCAAGGTTTGGACTGAAGTTCGTTGTGTAAACAAGACATAAGGGGTAACTTAACCGGTTAGTGTTTTACAGCCACTTTTCAAAGTCCCAAACGCCGCTATTACAAACAGCAGAACATTATGCTATTAGCTAATTTAAGATGGTATAACGTTACATGTATTAACGTTACTTAGCTAAAAGCTAATTCCTCGTCACTGAACATTTACCTCCATCTCAGTCGAAGTTTATCGCTAGCTACTTCTAGGTCGTCTGTCAAGCCAAGAGAGATAACCGGTAAGTCGTCCCGGTTAGAGTTAAATACGATATCTGAAATAATTCCCGATTTCTTGGAGATTTAATACCAAATCATCGCCTCTGTTATGGTTCGGAGTTGACAAGCTAAAGCAACGACTTGCTTCCGCCAACGTCAGCCACGTGACGTCAGCAGAATTTACGTCACACATCCAACAGGATCAGCATCCGTTTTTTTGTCCCGTTTTCTTTGACGGTCTTTTGCAGAAGATTGTACCCTTATGAATTGTGCACAGCCAATCTGAATTTAATGTAATTGTTTTAAGCTGCCAGATACAAATATATAATCTTTTTTTTTTACATGTCGAAATAAAAAATACTATTAATAACATTTAACTGACGACAACAAACAAACAAACAAAAAAACAATAGTCTTAAACCACTTTTGCATAGTTGCATTTTATACCTGGCTACCTACAGTGTTACCTGGAGGCAGAAATGTCATTAACCACATGGTGTATGACCTGATATGTGAGGGCCTCCAGCATATGTTATAACTGAGTGATGAAAAGGTCAAATTAAGACCTTTAACCTGTTTTGAGAGAACTGGTTTGAAAGCCATTATGTGTGGGCATCCAAACTAGATTAAAATATAGAAGATTGAGTATAGAAGAGTGAGGGATGAATAAATACTGTGGCCCATATCCTCAGGGAATAAAAACTGGGGCCATACATTAAATATGTTCTTACAATTTAGTAGATTAGTAATATTTCATTGCATTCTGACATTTTGGACCCATTATGACTTGAAATGAGTGCACATCACTGGAAGCAGAAGTAGCACTATGTTTATTTAAAATAAAAAGACCTTGTAAGTTAGGAGAAGCATATCCCAATAGTTTTTTTTACCTACAGTATGCTAGCAATGAACATATTGTGTAGTACACATTAGTGCTGTGAAAAGGTTTCATGGTTTTGCACAATATGTTGTACCACAAATTAATTAAAAAAGAAATTACACAAAAAATGACAACTATGTATAAAATAACCTCACAATCCACACTTTTGTGTAATCCTAACCCTTTTTTTTCAAAATTTGATCAATCCAGTTATAAACTGTTGCAACACATGTGGATGGTAATGGCATGTTCAAACACTTTATGTACAACCTAAATATAAGATCTCAGTAATATAACATAACATTTTGATTAAACATTTCTGTGCTAACCTTTGCACACCCCAATTGACAACCATGTTAAATTGTATGAACTACATTAGAATAAACACAAAATAGAGCTTAAACTATAAAATAAAATAAAAAATAGCATCTTGTTACTGTGAATTCGTGCAGTGGAGTTGTCACAATAATATCTAGACTCCTCACTGACATCAAACATATGCCTTGATGACAATTAAACCCGTCTTTATGACCAGTATTGAAAAAGCCCCAGCAAATTAACAGAACACACAGATCTTGATTAGAGAGACAGAAGCGATGTTGAGACAGCAAACACATTTAAAAAACAGTTTGACAAGGTGGCTGCAGACAGAACATACTGTAGTTGAGAACCTTTGTAAAACTAGCTGCTCTGATCATTTTTTACTGTGCATGCAAGGCCATATGGGGCATAACATCATATACCCAAAGCTGTCTGATGCTATACCATGATGTTGTTTTGGGACTGCTATTGGGAGGTGGGGGTTCTGCCCTCATGCTGACATCAGGCCTGTCACAAACTCAGTGGATGGCCTAGCTGTGCTTCTGTATTCCCATCACGTGAGGTCCAGTTGTATCTGTTGAATATGGAGAGTGTCTTTGTTTTGACACGAGTGATAGAAGCACTGACAGAGGCAGCTTAGCGAGGTGCCTCTCATCCTGACAAGGCTGAGGTGCTCTGGGCAGAGGGGCAGGGGCTCTGCCGACTCCCTGTCTCATCTGGAAGAGACCCATCTCTCCCTTCCACCCCGCCTGGGTCAAACACACCCATCCATCACAGCCCCTCCCTTGTTTTCTCCCAGGGCATCGAGCAATATTTTGCAGCCATTTTTCTCCCCCCACTCGTGGCCGTCAGTCAGGGACGGCTTTGCAGTAATATAACTGACACTGGCTGGCGTTCAGGGAGTAATGAATAGCCTAGCTGGGTCTATCAGGAAGAGCAACAGACACCCTCACATACTTCTCTCTTTCTCTCTCTTTATTTCTATCTCTCTTTCTCACTTTGTCCTGCTAGTTTTGTCTCAACAATCACCACATTTCAAACTAACATGTAGAGTGAGATACATTCTCCCCTTTACTGCCTGTCTCTCCTCATTTCTTGAGTGCCCCCTCAACTGTATACATGCAAACGTGTTTTGTACATTTGACTTTGCAAATGTAAATGTTGCACAAATGTTGTGGTAAATGAAAACGACTGCTAATATAAAACTGCTAATATAAAAGCAATTATTTGTTTAAAAAAAAAAATATCTGTTTCGCGTCAAATTTCACTTGCAAAGATTTATGTCAGTCTACAAAGATGCATACACTGGGTCTATGCAGAGTCACTCTCTGCTGCACTGCTGAGTGATATGTCTTTTTTTCATGGCTGAGAAGTAATATAAATTATATAGCTGTGGAGCCAGTTCCAAAACTGTAAATGTGTTATGGTGACAAACCTTTCCTGTAAAAAAAAAAAAAGGCTTGTAGAATGGTAACAAAAGCTGAATGCAAATGTGTCATATTGTTTACATAGGCTTTAGGTGTTAAAATGGTATATGGGGTGTAAAAAAACAGGGAATAAACAGCTCCACAGCTAAGAAAGCAGAGGAAGATCATGCCAGCCCCAGCAGTTGAGGCTACATTTCCCCAGTTGTGACCAGCAGCTAGAATACTGTCATTGTGATAAGTACAAGAGCAAAGCATAAAAACGAGCCGTTGTGGTTTTACGGGAATTATGTGCCGAACTATTTCTTGGCTGGACGCAGTGATTTTGTCATACTTACTATAGTCTATATCCTTGACGATTTCGCTCATTTAGGCCGGATATCTGTTGCCCTGGGATTCCTTTGGGTTTGCATTTTAAACTCCGGTCAAATACTATGGTTAACCTTTTATCTAATCTCTGCAAGGTAAATCCAGACAGCTAGCGAGACTATCTGTCCAATCTGAGTTTTCTGTTAAGTATTCATGTAGAAATGCCAATAAAACAGAGCACGTTTTCCTCCCATCCCCAAATGCTATGAGGACTGTAGCCAGACCCTCCTCCAGCGCGCTTTGGAGGAGAGTCTGGCAAAGCGAGATTGTTCTCATTATGGCTGGCCAAAAAAGCTAGCTGTTAGCCTCAGCCATCCCTTGTGATTAATCAGTGTAGTTGTAAAAACACTGAAGTGAGTGGTACAATAAAGTAGTCGTCCTCTCCAGACTCTATTCCCCCTTTCCTCCTCCATTCGGTCCTCCACTCTACTGCACTCAACCTCCTACCCAATCAGTGAAAAGTGACTTTGGGGGTGGTGGGGTGGAGTGGTTATGTCAGTGACCCCCTACAGCGTGATTGAAGCCTCTCAATGGGGCCCCTTTAGAGGCCAAGAAAGATAGAGTCGTAGATTACTCCTTCATCCCAACATTGGTATTTACATTTGTTTGAATGAATCTTTCAGATAAGATTGTTACCTTTACTCAGCATTTATACTGGTCCACATCTTATTTTGTTCATTGCGTAGTGCATTTGTTTTCTTCCTGACATTTTACCTCTGCAGACTGGCTGAACCATTAATAGCTTTGACATTTTAATGTATTAATGAGGGAATTGAACCTCTCATATTGTTCTTTTCACTACAGAGCTTGAGAGAGTGGGGTTTTCTAATAAATAACAAAGTTTACTCCTAAAAGATGACAAAATAATTCATTATGTTCTGAGCTGCTGTTAATAGTGTTGGCGCTTTACACAACAGTTTAATAGTTAATAAAGTCTGTGTGTCATAAAGTCAAGAGAAGGTACTCTGTCAGAGGTTGTATATCATTAATGAAACATAGCTGTAAATGATACATTTTCTTTTTATTTTATGAGAATTCATAAATAAATCTGGTTTTATTTTATGAATTTGCAAACTTGTGGTTGTTCCATTATTGTTTTAGGGCAATACCTGACCCTCTCTCATCACTGCTACTAAGGTTCTCTTGAGAAAGGGCCATTTTGGCCAAAGGAGGTTAAGACAAGGGCCCCTATTTTCCCGAGACGAGCAAACACAGCTCAAAGTCCCATTTGATCTAAATGACATTATTGGTAAGAACTACACATTAATCTAACCTGTAACATACTCAGCTGTAATTGCACTGTGCGTAATATTTTGCTGAACATTTCTGTAGTAGCAGATGAAATAGACAAAGATTCTTAAACAGCCATGATAGCAGCTCTGTGAGGCTTTACTAACGCACAGTGGTGCTTTGAGCTAAATGTTGAAGTCAGCATGCTAACATGCTCACAATGACAATGCTAGCATGCTAATATGGTATAATGTTTACCTTGTTCACAATCTTAGTTTAGAGTGTTAGCATGCTTATGTTAATTAGCACTAAACACAAAGTAGAGACTGATGGGAATATAATTAGTTTTGAAGGTTGCCTATTTGTATTTGTGTAGGGGGATATACAGTATTTTACCTTTATTTTTTTTTTAGTGTAGGCTATACATGCGCAGCAGTGGAGGCCCCATCCTGATGCTAGTCTATTATTGATGATGTCAGAGTCACATCCTGTCAGCTTGGCCTCTGATCCGATGAATCCAAACTGCATAGTTGATCTTTGATCTCAGCGATGATCTGTCTCTCAGGTTGTTCTGACTTTTTGAGGCAGAAGCCGCCCCGGTCCACCACCAAGTAAGAGACAATAGAACAATGTCAGTAGTCTTTCAACAGTTGTTTCTTATTAGCATTTATTAGATATAATGTTGATGGCAAACCATGCTGGGTCTATTTAGTTTTTTTTGTAGAGTAAATGTATGCCCTTGTTTCAATCTGCCACTTTGAGTAGAAGAATTGAATTGAGCGATTAAGTGATTAGGAAGAAAGAGTAGTAAGTGTAGCAGTTTTCCCTTCCATGCCCATTGGCTGTCAGTGTGTTGTATATAAATAGTTTGGTGGCTCAGCAGGAGAACAGCACTTCATCAAGGACCACGGGCACAACATGCATCCGTCTGCACTTACACTAGCGCTCAGCCTTGATTACACCTCCTCCGCACTTCGTTTTTTTTGCCCTGCCCTTCTACGTGCTTATGGCACATTCTGCACATCCTGTACAGATGTTGTCGATTCACTGATTTGTTTCCTCCAACAGTGGAGTTGAAACAAGGCCACCTTCTCCAAGATAACAAAACAAAACAAAATTTTGTCAGACAAATGACCCCCGGCCCAAGAAACTTGCTGATTATCTGTATCTGGATTTAATGCTGTTTAATGGCTTTTATTTAGTCAGTGGTGACGGTTATACTGCTCTTACAGGATGTGCTGAGTAAAATGTCTAACATATCACACTTCCAAGTTTGAAATTGGACAGCATTGCATTCACATGCAACTTTGTTGGGAAATCAAAGGCAAACAATAAATAAGCATAAAATGTTGTAGAGGTTACAGGTTTGTTGCCTAATAAGCACGCTAAATTGCTATTTCGTTTTACTTCATTCATTCAGTTTTACATTGTGTTCATGCTAGCTGATCCCCATCATATATATATATTTATGTATATATATATATATATATATATATCCCATATACAGTATATCCCAATCAGTAGCCTGTAGGGCTGAAACTAACCGGTAAATATTTTCAATCAATTCAAATGCAACTCAGCCTAATCCTAAACTACATGGTAGAATGGATGTTAATGTACAAGCTTACAGGTGATTTCAGATTTCTTGTTGTGGGAGTGTTACTGTAAGGCATTTGCATTTTGCAAAGTTAGCAAAAAGTTACAAAAAGGTACGGAGTCCAAAATGCTTTCACACATTACTTCTCAGATGGTTTTGAGTCACAATTAAACTTTCAGCACGGCTCAACTAGTTTCCTCCATTTAAGGCTATGATTTTAGGTTGTGCACAGGAGAACAATGGCCATCAGGGAATGCGATATATCAGAGTGCATTTTACAAAGACTCCTGCTGGAGTACAATGAATGCCCTTTTGTGTTCATATTCAGTCTTGAAGCTCATTTGTGACCATGAGTTGTAGTTAAAGTTCCGAAAAGCTAGTAATGGGACCTTTGATTTGAGATTATTTTGTCACACATAACCTACAATGAATTTTGAATAAAATATAATGTACTTTTTCCCATGTTTGAACAGTAAGTCGCATTTCAAAAATATTGACAACCAGTGACATATCCGTCTTGCAAATATCATATTAGCAGTGTTAGGGGTAAGAGCAACTACTTGCTTTAAACATAATTGAAGGAACATGCTGATTTAACTAAGAGAACTTTTTTTCTGTAAGTCGACTTACCACAGCCTGTACAGTTGTGGCCGTCTTGTTTCTATTTTTGTGGCCATTTTTCTATTGTGTATGAAGATAGGTAGCTATGTAGGAAGATGGCATGCTCATTCTTAATTCCAGCTATAAAACTATGATTTGTCAATTGCTTCTCAAACTGGGGAAATAGCCGTGAGCGAGCACAAACACCAGATCTATTTAAATTACTGAACAAATTGGAGATGAGGGCAGTTTTTCAGAGGCCTGGAACCTACAGCTTTTGAGCACTAATAGAGGTTAGCAATCGACAAGGCCAGCTGATGCAGAATTGCAAACGCTTTTTAAGACCATCAGTGAGCATGTCATTTTTCATTGTCACTGTGTTGTACGTTATTCTGTTGTGCAGTCACTATGGAAGCTAATGTATACATTCACTCAGCCTAGTGAGGCAGCCCTGAAATGACAGCCCTGTTTAATGCATGGTCCTTCTAATAAAACAACCCAACACATAACATGTGGATACAAAACACACACGCACGCACGCATGCACACACACACACACACACACACACACACACACACACACACACACACACACACACACACACACACACACACACACACACACACACACACACACACACACACACACACACACACACACACACACACACACACACACACACACACACACACACACACACACATGCACACGCATCCATACAGCAGGCCAAGTGTTAATTTCATCAGCAGCGGTGGAGAAACAACACAGTAGCTGATGGCTTAGAGAGTGATGAGGCGTCTAGATTTACCAATGACAGCCATTTGCTAAGTGTGACTGAAATACTGCCTCCTCTCTCGCTCTGTCTTTCTCTTATGCTTCTTTTCTCTCCATCTTTTCCTCTCTCTTCTGCTTCTCGTCATTCATCATCAGTCTGGTGGAGCTGTGGCCTGTAACCATTGGCCTGTGTGTGTGTGTGTTTGTGTGTAAGAAGAAGACTATTAACCTCAACTGAATGTATTTCATCTGCACTGCCTCAATTTCAATCAGAGCTAATGGAAGTGCTGGCCAACGCTCAGCTTTGCCCTGGTCCTCAGCTAACACACACACACACACACACACACACACACACACACACACACACACACACACACACACACACACACACACACACACACACACACACACACACACACACACACACACACACACACAGATGCATAGCCGTGTTTTTACTATACTGTATGTCTCTAATGTGGCTTCAAGGCTGCACCTCCTTCCCCCACTCAACATTCATCGTGAGTCCAGGCAACTACAGCACTGCATGCACCCTGTGTGTAATAAAGTCTGTCCAGAAAAGGCATTCACAATAAACAATACAAAAAAGAAGCTACTCAGCAATGAGACAGCAATGAGGTAATATTAACTAATTCAATGATTTAAATGAACTAGCAAAATAGCTGTATTAAAAATGTATGGAGACAGGCATGCTTGACTTGAAATAAAATAAAATAACTGACTGCTTACCATCTAAGCACTGAGACTGAGACAAAAATTATTGGTGCTGTGAAAATGTTTGCAATGTTGCACTTTATCCTGTCTCAAGGGAAACCACTGTCACAGCACAGAGACACATTGTTGGTCAAAAACAATTTGAAATTCAGTAATTACAATATAGTTACTAAACCAGGAATTCTCTCTCTGAGCTCTGTTACTTCAACATTTTTGGGGTCGTCTTGTTTGCCGTACTATCAGAAGTGATAGTCTTCTCTGTGTGTCCAGTGGAGGGACTGATCTGGGATGTATTGGCTTGGGGCAGGGGCTATGTGATAGGTATATGGATAGCCATTGTCAGAAAAGAAGGAATACAGCTTCTGGTAACAAAGTTGTCTTATTTACATGTTGTGTTGTCCCAGATGGCTCTCTAACATTAGCCACTAGTAAGCATAAACTCAAGGGTCAGTTGGTTTTCAGAGTTGGAAAATCATCTATGAGGTTGGGTATTCTTAAATGTATTTATTTAATTATATTTATTTATTTATAAGGAGAAAGCACATTAATCAACATTACTGTAAATGTGCCTGTGTTAGCCAGCTGACAAAATGTTTTGAAGTGCTGCACGCAATTACCAGGGCTAAGCTAGCTGTTAATGGTCCATAAATACCTTACAATGTAATCACTGTTTCAATGACTAATAATAAGTAATAAATAATTGATATTTGCCCAGCACTGATTGTCTGTATAGTTTGTATCTATCATTTGATGCATATTTATGCTGATGTCACAAAGGCATATTCTGGCCTTCTTGGCATCTGCTCAAGAAAAGTTAAATCAGTAATAACTGATTTTTTTTGGCCTCTTGGGGGCAGCAGAAACAAGTTGTTGACACAACATTGACATATCACCTTTAAAGTTGACACTTATGTTTTCTGCAAATTCATGTATTAATTTCTCACCTTATTGAACTTCATACTTTTATATTATATCATGTTATATAATTTTCTCCCATACTTGTTACATTATGCAGCATTTTGCCCTCCTTTTTGTCATATTACATTCACTAATACAGAATTTGCATTAGGTGTTCAATTATTTTACTGCACACATTCACATGATGTAATAGCCTATTCTTTTTGTGCATATCTCTGCAAAAATAATGGGTTTTAATTTTGTTCATAAGAAATGGAAAGTCCTGGTTCAGCATTAGTGTACAGTAATATTGCTCCTTTGTGACCCCAACAGGATGTGCTTAAGTGTAACACATCTTAGGTATCGTAATGAGAGCTCCTGCACCTCTCTGTAGCTACAGTTATGCTCTATGTAGCAACAGAAGAGAACCACTCTCTATTTTTTCGCCAATTAAGCAGCATCAGTCACTGTCAGAAAACTGGCCCTGAATGGTAAGCACTCCATTAGTGGAATTACAGCAGCTTCAGACTGCTGCAGAAAGAGATGGGGAAACGAGTGGAGTTAATGAATTCCAATTGGTGATCCATCAGTTGTAATATGCCTTTTGCAGGAAACACTCGCGGTGTGGACTGAAGAAGAATCTAAAAATTACCCATCCTCAAAACACTAGTCTACAATAAGGTGTAAATAATTAACTGTTAGCATATTCAGGTGGATAAGGACAGAACCCGTAATTACAGTGCAGTCCTATTGAGGAGCTCCAGATGGGCTGACTGGAAGACTGCGTCTAATGCCTCTTTGGCTGAATACATAAAAAAGCACAGTAATAGAGTAAGGAAAGTTCTTGCTTAAGGAGCACCATTGTGCCTGTTTGAATTAGGAATATATATATATATATATATATATATATATATATATATATATATATATATATGTATGGGTTTATCAGTGAATTTCGCAATTACTGGAGAGATAATCAGCTTTCTACACACTGTCCACATGATGTAGTTAAACTTGCATCTTCTGTTTTTTGTCCCATGCTGAACCAACATTTAGCATAAGTATTTTTTAACCATGATGGGTAGTTTTTTCTATCATTAACTTCATTTTACCCTAATCTTAAACAAGTACTTTTCTTTCCTGGACTTAACTAGACCTTAACCATAGAGGTGCACGATCAGAAAACACTCAGTCCAGTACTTTTGTGTAGCCTTAACAGTATTTGTATTTTCTACATATTATTTATCTATACAACATGTCCTGCATAGAGGGGCTTTAGTCAGCTCTTTATGTTTTCACTGTCTTGGCACACAATATGTATAAATGTAATACCTCTGGCTGATGTTCTGCTTGTTTAGGCATTTTCAAGCTTTACTCCATAATATCTAATTTACATGAACCAACATGCTTTAAAGCTGAAAATATTATTTAAATACTTATCCTGGACACTGTGGGTAGTATCTGTTCTACCTCTCTCGTCTCCATTACCTTCTCTCTTTCTTTTTCTCTCAGTCTCCTCATCTGGTTCCGTATCTCTTCCCTTCCCAAAGCTGAGCTTTGATTGACGAGTCTTTTCAGTTTCTTCTATCTCAGTGAAAAAAGTAAACACAGGGTCAATTTATATTTATATTTAAGTGTTACAACAAGCCGGCATCATGATGAATGGCCACTGTTTAGCGTAACGCAACCGCACAGGTCATGTCTGGGGATGAATGAAGTACAAGCATTCCACTAGTAAAATGATCTACAGTTACCTGTATCACGCTTCACATGGATCACACTTCACACCACTTCTGCCTTTGCTTCTGCTAAAGGACAATTCACATGAACACAGGTGGTCCCTTGCCAGGAAAATGTAACCATAAGTTGTTTTGATGAACAAGAAGCGACTGATAATTCAGTCAGTTGACTTTTCTTTGTTATTTAGCTGTCATTCAAAACATCCCTGATTGTGCACTTGTGTTTACAGTGATTGCTGATAACCAGAGAGCAACCAAGAAACTGCCTCACATGTTGTCTGCTAAGTAACCAGGTTAGTGAGGTCAAAGGTGGAGTGACTGGTAAGTGATAAGTGGCCCAGCTCACCCTAAGGCCCTGGATAAGCATTCCTGTTCTCAACTCAACAGCCTCTACATCTCAAATCCAACACTGGACAAATGAAACTAAAGGCTGCGATGGCCTTTTCAAATCCCACTCTGTAACCTCCTTCATTACTCACCCTAAAAGTTACTCTAAAAAGTAATACCCTTCTATCTTTTGGTGCTTTATGGGCATCATATACACATTTCCAGGGGAATTCTCATATTCGTCTGTCGGAGCATCCACCCTCTGTGTTCGCTGATCAAGATGAACGGCTGTGTGCAGCCCAAATTCAATCCAGCAAGACCCAGACATCAATAATATATTAGTGGAGCAGTTAGAAGCCTAAAGATATCAGTATTGATTGTCTACTTAGATTCAGCTTGTTTGGACTAGGAGACAAATAGCCTCTCCGCCTCTCTCGAGAAACCCATTTAATTTTACAGAAAGAGTTACTCTACAATGTTACTGCACATCTGCTGCTGATGCCATTCACATCATCTGCTGTGTGTAAAAGTGACATTAACAACAAGACTGGATATGGGACACAAGAAACATTTTTTATTTGTATTTCCATTTATGCGATTACAGAATGCTGCATTCATTCCTTATCATTTCTATCACATAGTGTGACTTGATGGGCCAAAGTGAAGACTTGGAAGTGTTCATGTTCAGAATGAACATGAACACATGAATGTAGGTGTCAAAAAGCCACGACTGGAATATTCCATCAGATTGATGGATATAACTTTGTCCACATTTGTGAGAATGGCTTTCCTCCTATTCTAAGAACAAGTCAATCAATGCCCTCTCTCTCTTCCAGTTATTTTCTTTTATGGCTGCTCTTTGTCAAACGAATCAATGCAAGGGGGACATTTTAGTGGACTGAAAGGGTGAAGAACCTACAAACCCTGCCTGATCGAGGTTGCATGGTAATTGTGACATTTATTACACATTCTGTCTGTGCACCCTGCTTCTCTCTTTGAGCAGGCAATATTTAAAACTTCTATTTTATTATTAGACAAAATATCAAACAATGAGACGGCAAATCTCTGCAGCGCTGTTTTGTTATGTGGTTATTCTTGGTAGTAGTTATGTATTTGTCTAAAGTCTTTTTTATGAATGATGAAAAGTTAAGTTTAAATGTCAGCTGGTATAACAGAGATGATCAGAATCTTACTGAATGAAAATCATGAATTAGTTTAGTGTATTATTTCAAAATTACATTGTAATAGCTGCAACTGTAAAGCAACAGTTTTAGTTTTCCAATTTTCTTTTCTCTATGGCGGCGGGGCCTGTTCAATTATGTTGTCCAGACCATGCTAGCAAGAACCCAATGGTTTTGTCTCTAAAAGGTTAAATCCAAATATTTTAGTATCTAAACTATTGTAATGCAATTCACCTCTTCACATTCCTTTATCTGCTGTGATATGAGTTAATGAGGAATGGAAAATTCATATCTATGACAATGGAAAGCATTAGTTAGGGCTAAATAATGACTTCCATTTAATTATTAAGCAGTAAAGGCATACATAAAAAGCAATACAAAAAACAATGTGTAGGCTATTGTATTCTGTGTTTGCTTTGTTTTTATTTAGCCATTTCAAATCTTCCATAGAGATGTGGCGGTGTTAGCCTCTACCAAAAAAACAATGTTCATTGGTAAAACAAATGTTGCCGTATTCATGTTATGTCCTCTAAGCTGCCAACTAGCACTGGTAGCTTTACCTCCATTCAGTTGGTAAGCCTTCAGTTACTGTAAGAACGGAGTGCTGCATGTGGTCAGTCACTGGGGCTAAGCTAAACTTAGCTGTTAATGGTCAGTAAATACCAATACCTTTGGAGTTCTTTAAAGGCACCTTTGACGGAGTTAGGGTGAGTAGTGAAATTAAAGTAACGAGTAGTGTAAATAATTACTGTTTATTAATTAGGAAAGTAATCTTTAATTACTTTTGCAATGAGTAATTAATAAAAACAATTCTGGCAACACTGTGTATGTGGGAATTAAATCACTTTTGTAATGTAATGCTTTCAAGGGATACATTACTGAGGGATGAAAACAAACTTTACATGTTTAGCCCAAGTTTAGCCCCACAACAGGAAAATGTCAGATTATTAGTTTAATGTTGCGGGATGTAATGAACAGTGCAGCCTCCAATGGCCACTTTAGCTGCTCATCAGTTTTTGTCTTGTTTGATCATTTTCAAAAATGCCTACTTTTTGGTTACTACAATTACACAAAAGAACGCACTATGTGAGTAAATAAATTAAACTAGAAGATTAATAAGGCTGTATAGACTTCTATTATCCACTGTATACACAATATGTAGATTAAATATATAATGCAATCAGTTTTACCATGTCCTAAGTCAGTGATGGTCGTGCAAAATGTGGCACTGCATCAGCATACATTTTGGGTCAGCTTTTGTATCTAGAGCGAACAGTCCTTTTGAAACTACTGGTGTGTTGTGCCTCTGTCACTTAGAAACTTGGTGTCTCAGTGCAACGCTATGTGTTTGTGTGTGTGTGTGTGTGTGTGTGTTGTTTTTCTAGCTTTATCACAGTCTTCAGGGCTTTATCCATTTAGCTCTCCACTCTCACTGTCCCCAAACCCAAACCCACCTCTATCCTGACAAAGCTGATGCACTTTACTTAGGCTACTTCAGTCAGTGGCTCTCAGCATCAGATAACGACGCAAAAATCACCCTTTAGCGTCTGTATGGAAAGCACCGGACATAGCAGCAGCTCGACCGTGGCGCTGTAAGAAGACGTGGCATCAAGAGTTACAAAGTAGCCTATGCATGGATGTATTATGGTAGTATGAAATACCCATTCGAAATCTGTGTAATGGCTAATTTATGTGCCTGACGTGCACCTCTCAAAAGATGTAACTACACGTCATGGCGACGCACGAGTCTTGGCCGTGGCTTGGTAGCGTTGTGTTTCCCCCTAATCGTTTCCTGGTTCTCCTTCTTAATAAACAACATGAAATCAAGGAGAGGGTTAACTTTTCCTGCTACAGATTTCCTACCATGGTTAGAAAGCACAGGGGAGACACTTTATTTCTCCCACTATTGCCTCTAGAGTCCTTGCTCCGAAGCAAATCACCATCTCTCTCTCACTCGCTCTACCACACACTCCTCAGCACACACATGCCGGCCCTGCTATTCTCGA